>NW_025728431.1:0-128159 GCF_021461385.2 Schistocerca piceifrons
ATGGTTCAAAACAATGACAGTAAGAAGGGTCAGTTTACTTGTACGTAAGTCGGCATTTTGCCTTTTGTATTTAATTCCGCTGCAATTTCTGTGTTTCATCGTCAATAAGAAGGTCAGAGAGATACAGTAAACCTGAAGCGAAGCATCGGAATGTGTAACTAGTGTCACAGGAATGGTTCAAAACATAGACAGTAAGAAGAGTCCGTTTTCTTGAACTTAAGTCGGCATTGTGCCTTTTCTATTTAATTCCGATGCAATTTCTGTGTTTCGTCGTCAATAAGAAGAACCAAGGGATACAGTTAACCTGAAGTGAAGGATCGGAATCTAAAATCGGTCTCACATGAAAGTTTCAAAACATAGACAGTAAGAAGAGCCAGTCTTCTTGTACTTGAGTCGGCATTGTGCCTATTGTATTTAATTCCGATGCGATTTCTGTGATTCATCGTCAATAAGAAGGTCCAAGGGATACAGTAAACATATAGTGAAGCATCGAAATCTAAAACTGGTGTCACAGGAAATGTTCAAACATAATCAGTAAGAAGAGTCAGTCTTATTGTACTTAAGTCAGCATTGTGCCTTTTCTATTTAATTCTGATTCAATTTCTGTGCTTCATCGTCAATAAGAAGGTCCAAGGGATACAGTAAACATATAGTGAAGGATCGGAATCTAAAACTGGTCTCACAGGATCTGTTCAAAACATAGTCAGTAATAAGAGTCAGTCTTCTTGTACTTAAGTCAGCATTGTGCCTTTTCTATTTAATTCTGATTCAATTCCTGTGTTTCATCGTCAATAAGAAGGCCAAAGGGATACAGTAAACCTGAAATGAAGCATCGGAATCTGTAAATAGTGTCACAGGAATGGTTCAAAACATAGACAGTAAGAGGAGTCAGTTTTCTTGTACTTAAGTCGGCGTTGTGCCTTTTGTATTTAATTCCGATGCAATTTCTGTGTTTCATCGTCAATAAGAAGGTCAGAGGGATACAGTAAACCTGAAGAGAAGTATCGGATGCTATAACTAGTGTCACGGGAATGGGCCAATACATAGACAGTAATAAGAGTCAATTTTCTTGTACTTAAGTCGGAATTGTGCTTTTTCTATTTAATTCTGATGCAATTTCTGTGTTTCATCGTCAATAAGAAGGTCAGAGGGATACAGTAAACCTGAAGTGAAGCATCGGAATCTATAACTAGTGTCACATGAATGGTTTAAAACATAGACAGCAAGAAGAGTCAGTTTTCTTGAACTTAAGTCGGCATTGTGCCTTTTGTATTTAATTCCGATGCAATATCTGTGTTTCATCGTCAATCAGAAAGTGAGAGGGATACAGTAAACCTGAAGTGGAGCATCGGAATCTATAACTAGCGTCGCGGGAATGGATCAAAACATAGACAGTAGGAAGAGCCAGTCTTCTTGTACTTGATTCGGCATTGTGCCTTTTGGATTTAAATCCGATGCAATTTCTGTGTTTCATCGTCAATAAGAAGGTCAGAGGGATACAGTAACCCTAAAGTGAAGCATCGGAAACTATCACTAGTGTCACAGGAATGGTTCAAAGCATAGACAGTAAGAAGAGCCAGTCCTCTTGTACTTGAGTCGGCATTGTGACTTTTATATTTAATTCCGAAGCAATTTGTGTGTTTCATCGTGAATAAGAAGGTCAGAGCGATACAGCAAACCTGAAGTGAAGCATTGGAATCGATAACTAGTGTCACAGGAATGGTTCAAAATCATAGACAGTAAGAAGAGTCAGATTTCTTGTACTTAGGTCGGCACTGTGCCTTTTTTTTTTTTAATGCCGATGCAATTTCTGTGTTTCATCGTCAGTAAGAAGGTCAGAGGGATACAGTAAACCTGAAGTGAAGCATCGAAATCTATAACTAGTGTCACAGGAATGGTTCAAAACAAAGACAGTAAGAAGAGTCAGTTTTCTTGTACTTAAGTCGGCATTTTGCCTTTTGTATTTACTTCCGCTGCAAATTCTGTGTTTCATCGTCAATAAGAAGGTCAGATGGAAACAGTACACCTGAAGTGAAGCATCGGAATGTGTAACTAGTGTCACAAGAATGGTTCAAAACATAGACAGTAAGAAGAGTCAGTTTTCTTGTACTTAAGTCGGCATTGTGCCTGTTCTATTTAATTATGATGCAAATTCTCTGTTTCATCGTCAATAAGAAGATCCAAGGGAAACAGTAAACCTAAAGTTAAGCATCGGAATCTAAAACCAGTCTCACAGGAAAGTTTCAAATCATAGACAGTAAGAGGAGCCAGTCTTTTTGTACTTATGTCGGCGTTGTGCCTTTTGTATTTATTACCGATGCAATTTCTGTGTTTCATCGTCAATAAGAAGGTCAGGGGGTAACAGTATACCTAAACTGAAGCATCGGAATCTATAACTAGTGTCACAGGAATGGTTCAAAACATACACAGTAAGAAGAGTCAGTTTTCTTGTACTTAAGTCGGCGTTGTGCCTTTTGTATTTATTACCGATGCAATTTCTGTGTTTCATCGTCAATAAGAAGGTCAGAGGGATACAGTAAACCTGAGGTGAAGCATCGCAATCTGTCACTAGTGTCACAGGAATGGTTCAAAACATAGACTGTAAGAAGAGTCAGTCTTCTTGTACTTAAGTCGGCATTGTGCCTTTTGTATTTAATTCCGATGCAATTTCTGTGTTTCATCGTCAATAAGAAGGTCAGAGGGATACAGTAAACCTGACGTGAAGCATCGCAATCTGTAACTAGTGTCACAGGAATGGTTCAAACATAGACTGTAAGAAGTGTCAGTCTTCTTGTACTTATGTCGGCAATGTGACTTTTATATTTAATACCGATGCAATTCTCGTGTTTTATCGTCAATAAGATGGTCCAAGGGATACAGTAAACCTGAAGTGAAGCATCGGAATCTATAACTAGTGTCACAGGACTGGTTCAAAACATAGACAGTAGGAAGAGTCAGTCTTCTTGTACTTAAGTCGGCATTGTGCCTGTTCTATTTAATTATGATGCAAATTCTCTGTTTCATCGTCAATAAGAAGATCCAAGGGAAACAGTAAACCTAAAGTTAAGCATCGGAATCTAAAACCAGTCCCACAGGAAAGTTTCAAATCATAGACAGTAAGAGGAGCCAGTCTTTTTGTACTTATGTCGGCGTTGTGCCTTTTGTATTTATTACCGATGCAATTTCTGTGTTTCATCGTCAATAAGAAGGTCAGGGGGTAACAGTATACCTAAACTGAAGCATCGGAATCTATAACTAGTGTCACAGGAATGGTTCAAAACATACACAGTAAGAAGAGTCAGTTTTCTTGTACTTATGTCGGCGTTGTGCCTTTTGTATTTATTACCGATGCAATTTCTGTGTTTCATCGTCAATAAGAAGGTCAGAGGGATACAGTAAACCTGATGTGAAGCATCGCAATCTGTCACTAGTGTCACAGGAATGGTTCAAAACATAGACTGTAAGAAGAGTCAGTCTTCTTGTACTTAAGTCGGCATTGTGCCTTTTGTATTTAATTCCGATGCAATTTCTGTGTTTCATCGTCAATAAGAAGGTCAGAGGGATACAGTAAACCTGACGTGAAGCATCGCAATCTGTAACTAGTGTCACAGGAATGGTTCAAACATAGACTGTAAGAAGTGTCAGTCTTCTTGTACTTATGTCGGCAATGTGACTTTTATATTTAATACCGATGCAATTCTCGTGTTTTATCGTCAATAAGATGGTCCAAGGGATACAGTAAACCTGAAGTGAAGCATCGGAATCTATAACTAGTGTCACAGGAATGGTTCAAAACATAGACAGTAGGAAGAGTCAGTCTTCTTGTACTTAAGTCGGCATTGTGCCTTTTGTATTTAATTCCGATGCAATTTCTGTGTTTCATCGTCAATAAGAAGGTCAGAGGGTTACAGTAAACCTGAAGTAAAGCAGCGGAATCTATAACTAGTGTCACGGGAATGGTTCAAAACATAGACAGTAAGAAGAGTCAGTCTTCTTGTACTTCAGTCGGCATTGTGCCTATGTATTTAATTCTGATGCAATTTCTGTGTTTCATCGTCAATACGAAGGTCAGAAAGATACAGTAAACCTAAAGTGAAGCATCGGAATCTATAACTAGTGTCACATTAATGGTTCAAACCATAGACAGTAAGAGGAGCCATTCTTCTTGTACTTGAGTCGGCATTGTGCCTTTTGTATTTAATTCCCATGCAATTTCTGTGTTTCATCATCAATAAGAAGGTCAGTTGGATACAGTAAACCCGAAGTGAAGCATCGGTATCTACAACTAGTGTCACAGGAATGGTTCAAAACATAGACAGTAGGAAGAGTAGTTCTCTTGTACTTAATTCGGCATTGTGCTTTTGTATTTAATTCCGATGCAATTTCTGTGTTTCATCGTCAATAAGAAGGTCAGAGGGATACAGTAAACCGGAAGTCAATCATCGGAATCTGTAACTTGTGTCACGGGAATGCTTCAAAACATAGACAGTAAGAAGAGTCAGATTTCTTGTACTTAGGTCGGCACTGTGCCTTTTTTTTTTAATGCCGATGCAATTTCTGTGTTTCATCGTCAGTAAGATGGTCAGAGGGAAACAGTAAACCTGAAGTGAAGCATCGGAATCTATAACTAGTGTCACAGGAATGGTTCAAAAGGTAGACAGTAAGAAGAGTCTGTGTTCTTGTACTTAAGTCGGCAATGTGACTTTTATATTTAATACCGATGCAATTTCTGTGTTTAATCGTCAATAAGAAGGTCAGAGGGATACAGTAAACATATAGTGAAGCATCGGAATCTAAAACTGCTCTGACAGGAAATGTTCAAAACATAGCCAGTAAGAAGAGTCAGTTTTCTTGTACTTAAGTCGGCATTGTGCCTTTTCTCTTTAATTCCGATGCAATATCTGTGTTTCGACGTCAATAAGAAGGTCCAAGGGATACAGTAAACCTGAAGTGAAGCTTCGGAATCTTTAACTAGCGTCACAAGAATAATTCAAAACGTAGACAGTAAGAAGAGTCAGATTTTCTGTACTTAAGACGGCATTGTGCCTTTTCTATTTAATTCTGATGCAATTTTTGTGTTTTGCCGTCAGTAAGATGGTCCAAGGGAGACAGTAAACCTGAAGTGAAGCATCGGAATCTAAAACCGGTCCCACAGGAAAGGTACAAAACGTAGACAGTAAGACGAGCCAGTCTTCCTGAACTCGATTCGGCATTGTGCCTTTTGTAATTAATTTCGATGCAATTTCTGTGTTTCATCGTCAATAAGAGCGTCAGAGGGATACAGTAAACCCGAAGTGAAGTATCGGAATGTACAACTAGTGTCACAGGTATGGTTCAAAACATAGACAGTAGGAAGAGTAGTTCTCTTGTACTTAATTCGGCATTGTGACTTTGTATTTAATTCCGTTGCAATTTCTGTGTTTCATCGTCAATAAGAAGGTCAGAGGGATACAGCAAACCTGAAGTGAATCATCGGAAACTATAACTAGTGTCACGGGAATGCTTCAAAATATAGACAGTAAGAAGAGTCAGTTTTCTTATACTTAAGTCGGCATTGTGCCTTTTATATTTAATACCAATGTTATTTCTGTGTTTAATCGTCAATAAGAAGGTCCAAGGGATACAGTAAACATATAGTGAGGCATCGGAATCTAAAACTGGTCTGACAGGAAATGTTCAAAACATAGCCAGTAAGAAGTGTCAGTCTTCTTGTTCTTAAGTCGGCATTGTGCCTTTTGTATTTCATTCCGATGCAATTTCTGTGTTTAATCGTCAATAAGAAGGTCCAAGGGATACAGTAAACATATAGTGATGCATCTGAATCTAAAACTGGTCTCACAGGAAATGTTCAAATGATAGTCAGTAAAAAGAGTCAGTCTTCTTGTACTTATGTCGGCATTGTGCCTTTTGTATTTATTTCCGATGCAATTTCTGTAATTCATCGTCAATAAGGAGGTCAGAGGGATACAGTAAACCTGAAGTGAAGCAACGGAATCTGTAACTAGTGTCACAGGAATGGTTCAAACAAAGACAGTAAGAAGAATCAGTTTTCTTTTACTTAAGTCGACATTGTGCCTTTTATCTTTAAGTCCGATGCAATTTCTGTGTTTTGACGTCAATAAGAAGGTCCAAGGGATACAGTAAACCTGAAGTGAAGAATCGGAATCTATAACTAGTCTCACAGGAATGGTTCAAACCATAGACAGTAAGAAGAGCCAGTCTTCTTGTACTTGAGTCGGCATTGTGCCTATGTATTTAATTCCGATGCAATTTCTGTGTTACATTGTCAATAAGAACTTCAGAGGGATACAGTAAACCTGAAGTGAAGCATCGGAATCTATAACTACTGTCACTGGAATGGTTCAAAACATAGACAGTAAGAAGAGTCAGTCTTCTTGTACTTAAGTCGGCATTGTGCCTTTTGTATTTTATTCCGATGCAATTTCTGTGTTTCATCGTCAATAAGAAGGTCAGAGGGATACAGTAAACCTGAAGTGAAGCATCGGAATCTATAACTTGTGTCACAGGAATGGTTCAAAGCATATACAGTAATAAGAGTCAGTCTCCTTGTACATAAGTCGGCATTGTGCCTATGTATTTAATTCCGATGCAATTTCTGTGTTTCATCGTCAATAAGAATGTCAGAGGGATACAGTAAACCTGAAGTGAAGCATCGGAATCTATAACTAGTGTCACAGGAATGGTTCAAAACATAGACAGTAAGAAGAGCCAGTCTTCTTGTACATGAGTCGGCATTGTTCCTTTTGTAATTAATTCCGATGCAATTTCTGTGTTTCATCGTCAATAAGAAGGTCAGTGGGATACAGTAAAACCAAAGTGAAGCATCGGAATCTACAACTAGTGTCACAGGAATGGTTCAAATCATAGACAGTGGGAAGAGTAGCTCTCTTGTACTTAATTCGGCATTGTGCTTTAGTATTTATTTCCGATGCAATTTCTGTGTTTCATCGTCAATAAGAAGGTCAGTGGGATACAGTAAAACCAAAGTGAAGCATCGGAATCTACAACTAGTGTCACAGGAATGGTTCAAATCATAGAAAGTAGGAAGAGTAGTTCTCTTGTACTTAATTCGGCATTGTGCTTTTCCATTTAATTCCGATGCAATTTCTGCGTTTCATCGTCAATAAGAAGATGAGAGGGATACAGTAAACATATAGTGAAGCACCGGAATCTAAAACAGGTCTCACAGAAAATGTTCACAACATAGTCAGTAAGAAGAGTCAGTCTTCTTGGGCTTAAGTCGGCAGTGTGCCTTTTATATTTAATTCCGATGCAATTTCTATGTTTTGTCGTCAGTAAGAAGGTCCAAGGGATACAGTAAACCGGAAGTGAAGCATCGGAATCTAAAACCGGTCTGACAGGAAAGGTTCAAATCATAGACAGTAAGAAGAGCCAGTCTTCTTGAACTCGATTCGGCATTGTGCCTTTTGTAATTAATTTCGGTGCAATTTCTGTGTTTCATCGTCAATAAGAAGGTCAGAGGGATACAGTAAACCTGAGGTGAAGCATCGCAATCTGTAACTAGTGTCACAGGAATGGTTCAAAACATAGACAGTAAGAAGAGTCAGTCTTCTTGTACTGAAGTCAGCAATGTGACTTTTATATTTAATACCGATGCAAATTTCGTGTTTCATCGTCAATAAGAAAGTCCAAGGGATACAGTAAACCGAAGTGAAGCATCGGAATCTATAACTAGTGTCACAGGAGTGGTTCAAAACATAGACAGTAGGAAGAGAAAGTCTTCTTGTACTTAATTCGGCAATGTGCCTTTTGTATTTAATTCCGATGCAATTTCTGTGTTTCATCAACAACAAGAAGGTCAGAGGGTTACAGTAAACCTGAAGTAAAGCATCGGAATCTAAAACTGGTCTCACAGGAAAGGTTCAAATCATAGACGGTAAGAAGAGTTAGTTTTCTTGTACTTAACTCAGCATTGTGAATTTTCTATTTAATTCTGATTCAAATTCTATGTTTCGTCGTCAATAAGAAGGTAGAAGGGATACAGTAAACCTAAAGTGAAGCATTGGAATCTAAAACCGCTCTCACAGGAAAGCTTCAAAACGTAAACAGTAAGAAGAGCCAGTCTTCTTGTACTTGAGTCGGCAAAGTGCCTTTTGTATTTAATTCCGATGCAATTTCTGTGTTTCATCGTCAATAAGAAGGTCAGAGGGATACGGTAAACCTGAAGTGAAGCATCGGAATCTATAACAGGTGTCACAGGAATGGTTCATAATATAGGCAGTAAGAAGATTCAGTTTTCTTGTACTTAAGTCGACATTGTGCCTTTTCTCTTTAATTCCGATGCAATTTCTGTGTTCCGACGTCAATAAAAAGGTCCATGGGATATAGTAAACCTGAAGTGAAGCATCGGAATCTAAAACCGGTAACACAGGAAAGGTTTAAAACACAGGCAGTAAGAAGAGCCAGCCTTCTTGTACTTGAGTCGGCATTGTGCCTTTTGCCTTTAATTCCGATGCAATTTCTGTGTTTACTCGTCTATAAGAAGGTCAGAGGGATACAGTAAACCTGAAGTGAAGCATCGGAATCTATAACTAGTGTCACAAGAATGGTTCAAAACATAGACAGTAAGAAGATTCAGTCTTCATGTACTTAAATCGGCATTGTGCGTTTTCTATTTCATTCCAATGCAATTTCTGTGTTTCATCGTCCATAAGAAGGTCAGAGGGATACAGTAAACCTGAAGTGAAGCATCGGAATCTATAACTAGTGTCACAGGAATGGTTCAAAACATAGACAGTAAGAGGAGTCATTTTTCTTGTACTTAATTCGGCATTGTGCCTTTTGTATTTAATCCCAATGCAATTTGTGTGTTTCATCGTCAATAAGAATGTCAGAGGGTTACAGTAAACCTTAAGTGAAGCATCGGAATCTATAAATAGAGTCACAGGAATGGTTCAAAACATAGACAGTAAGAAGAGTCAGTTTTCTTGTACTTAGGTCGGCATTTTGCCTTTTCTATTTAATTCCGATGCAATTACTGTGTTTCTAAGTCAATAAGAATGTCTGAGGGATACAGTTAACCTGAAGTGAAGCATCGGAAAATATAACTAGTGTCACAGGAATGGTTCAAATCATAGACAGTAAGGTGAGCCAGTCTTCTTGTACCTGAGTCGGAATTGTGCCTATGTATTTAATTCCGATGCAATTTCTGTGTTTCATCGTCAACAAGAAGGTCAGAGGCATACAGTAAACCAGAAGTGAAGCATCGGAATCTATAACTAGTGTCACAGGAATCGTTCAAAACATAGACTGTAATAAGAGTCAGTCTTCTTGTACTTAAGTCGGCATTGTGCCTTTTGTATTTAATACCGATGCAATTTTCGTGTCTCATCGTCAATAAAAAGGTCCAACGGATACAGTAAACCGGAAGTGAAGCATCGGAATCTATAACTAGTGTCACAGGAATGGTTCAAAACATAGACAGTAAGAAGAGTCAGTCTTCATGTACTTAAATCGGCATTGTGCTTTTCTATTTAATTATGAGGCAATTTCTGTTTTTCATCGTCAATAAGGTCAGAGGGTTACAGTAAACCTGAAGTGAAACATCGGAATCTATAACTAGTGTCACAGGAATGGTTCAAAACTTAGACAGTAAGAAGAGTCGGATTTCTTGTACATAAGTCGGCAATGTGACTTTTATATTTAATACCGATGCAATTTTCGTGTTTCACCGTCAATAAGAAAGTCCAAGGGATACAGTAAACCCGAAGTGAAGCATCGGAATCTATAACTAGTGTCACAGGAGTGGTTCAAAACATAGACAGTAGGAAGAGTCAGTCTTCTTGTACTTAATTCGGCATTGTGCTTTTGTATTTAATTCCGATGCAACTTGTGTGTTTCATCGTCAATAAGAAGGTCAGAGGGTTACAGTAAACCTGAAGTAAAGCATCGGAATCTAAAACTGGTCTCACAGAAAAGGTTCAAATCATAGACTGTAAGAAGAGTTAGTTTTCTTGTACTTATCTCAGCATTCTGCCTTTTCTATTTAATTCTGATTCAAATTCTGTGTTTCGTCGTCAATAAGAAGGTCCAAGGAATACAGTGAACCTAAAGTGAAGCATTGGAATCTAAAACCGGTCTCACAGGAAAGCTTCAAAACGTAGACAGTAAGAAGAGCCAGTCTTCTTGTACTTGAGTCGGCAATGTGATTCTTGTATTTAATTCCGATGCAATTTCTGTGTTTCATCGTCAATAAGAAGGTCAGAGGGATACAGTAAACCTGAAGTGAAGCATCGGAATCTATAACAGGTGTCACAGGAATGGTTCAAAATATAGACAGTAAGAAGATTCAGTTTTCTTGTACTTAAGTCGTCATTGTGCCTTTTCTCTTTAATTCCGATGCAATTTCTGTGTTTCGACGTCAATAAAAAGGACCATGGGATATAGTAAACCTGAAGTGAAGCATCGGAATCTAAAACCGGTAACACAGGAAAGGTTCAAAACACAGGCAGTAAGAAGAGCCAGTCTTCTTGTACTTGAGTCGGCATTGTGCCTTTTGTATTTAATTCCGATGCAATTTCTGTGTTTAATCGTCAATACGAAGGTCAGAGGGATACAGTAAACCTGAAGTGAAGCATCGGAATCTATAACTAGTGTAAAAGGAATGATTCAAAACATAGACAGTAAGATGAGTCAGTCTTCTTGTAAAGTCGGCATTGTGCCATTTCTATTACTTCCGATGCAATTTCTGTGTTTCATCGGCAATAAGAAGGTCAGAGGGATACAGTTAACCTGAAGTGAAGCATCGGAAAATATAACTAGTGTCACAGGAATGGTTCAAAACATAGACAGTAAGAAGTGTCAGTCTTCTTGTACTTAAGTCGGCAATGTGACTTTTATATTTAATACCGATTCTATTTTCCTGTTTCATCGTCAATAAGAAGGGTCAAGGGATACAGTAAACTAGAAGTGAAGCCTCGGAATCTATAACTAGTGTCACAGGAATGGTTCAAAGCATTGACAGAGGAAGAGTCTGTCTTCTTGTACTTGAGTCGGCATTGTGACTTTTGTATTTAATTCTGATGCAATTTCTGTGTTTCATCGTCAATACGAAGGTCAGAGGGATACAGTAAACCTGAAGTGAGGCATCGGAATCTATTTCTAGTGTCACAGGAATGGTTCAAAACATTGACAGTAGGAAGAGTCAGTCTTCTTGTACTTAAGTCGGCATTGTGCCTTTAGTGTTTAATTCCGATGCTATTTCTGTGTTTCATCGTCAATAAGAAGGTCCAAGGGATACAGTAAACCTGAGGTGAGGAATCGGAATCTATAACTAGTGTCACTGGAATGATTCAGACATAGACAGTAATAAGAGCCAGTCTTCTTGTTCTTGAGTCGGCATTGCGCCTATGTATTTAAGACCGATGCAATTTTTGTGTTACATCGTCAATAAGAAGGTCAGAGGGATACAGTTAACCTGAAGTGAAGCATCGGAAAATATAACTAGTGTCACAGGAATGGTTTAAAACATAGTCAGTAATAAGAGTCAGTCTTCTTGTACTTAAGTCAGCATTGTGCCTTTTCTATTTAATTCTGATTCAATTCCTGTGTCTCATCGTCAATAAGGAGGCCAAAGGGATACAGCAAACCTGAAATGAAGCATCGGAATCTATAACTAGTGTCACAGGAATGGTTCAAAGCATAGACAGTAAGAAGAGACAGTTCTCTTGTTCTTAAGTCGGCATTGTGATCTTGTATTTAATTCCAAAGCAATTTCTGTGTTTCATCGTCAATAAGAAGGTCAGAGGGATACAGTTAACCTGAAGTGAAGCATCGGAAAATATAACTAGTGTCACAGGAATGGTTCAAAACATAGTCAGTAATAAGAGTCAGTCTTCTTATACTTAAGTCAGCATTCTGCCTTTTCTATTTAATTCTGATTCAATTCCTGTTGTCGCGTCCCAAGCGTGGGTATTGCGAGGGATTGGGCGACACGGTTCGTGGATGGGATTTTAGCCGGTTGACCGTAGTGAGAGGGAGACTTTTGATCTGGCTAAGATGTATAATCCCTGGTTTTCACAAGGCTAGGAAGATGATAGAAATTAAAGTCGTGATAACTTTAACAATTTACGGTTTATTCCATATGAGTACAGCTCGCCCTATCTGACGGTGGTTGCACTCACAGGAAAGCCAAGTCTAACACAGAGACGGTGACTGACTCCACCGTTCCGACTGACTACTAGAAGTTCTGTCAAGCTTCCTAACACCCTACGTTAGAGTCCCGCGGCTACGCCCTGACGCTCTCCAGCGACTATCTCCGGCTGCCTGCCTACAGCCCGTTCCCCCAGCCCAAGTCGGCTGCTGCTATCTAACTCTTCGCCCTCACCAGACAAAACTTAGCTTCCCAGAGCGGCGTGCTCTCGGGTTTTGTTAGCGTTTCCCCTTCGACCCCGCCAGCGCTTGGCCTGACGTAGCGTCGAAGGCAACGTGCCCTTATTTGGTATCGTTAAAACATTGTTGTTGCTATTGTTCTTCAGAGGCTGAGTGGAGGGGCAGAGGCGCCTCTCCCTATATGGTCACGCACTGCGTCCTGAGCCCTTCATTGGCTCCTCATGACGTAGTGCGGTCCCCACCAAGGGCCCTCTTTCTTTCTCTCTCCACTCCCAGACCTCTCTCTCTAGCCAGGAATGCTTTCTTGTTGATAGTCTTAATTGAATGCTTATCATGCACCCCTGCACAGACCCTCGTTTGTATTTGCTGGCTGTTTACTTTCCTATCAACGCGCCCAGCTGCCCAGCCGTTCGAGTGCCGCCTCGGCTGGCCCTTCGGCCACGCCTGGCGTCCCAGCGCTACAATCTTAACTTCTCCCTACGTACTATTTTTAAGGTACTGCTTTTTAGACTTGGCTTGTTCCTGCGGTTACAACACCTCCCCCGCCAGGGAAATTGGCGTTACTCCTCAGAGTAGCGTCAATTGAGATTCTCTCATTTTATTTTCTTACATTTTCTTTTGTTACATATATTACACTTCATATGTTTTCTTTTTCTTTCATCTATACTTAATTTCATGTGAGACACAAACATTTTACACATGCATTTGTCATGATACACTTTTTCTTCTTTTCTTTTAAATCATTGTTAAATCATTGATACAATTACAATCAAGGTACATTTTTAAACATTGATGCAAAATACCACTTTCATTCTACATTGGTAATTACAAGTACGTACAGTTTCATAAAACATGGACAAACACTAAAATCGATTACACCTTTTTCATAAGACACTTCTAATATATTGTAACTGTAGGTTTGACTTATCGTCTGTTTCTGAACAGAACTGACTCTTCTTGGTTTTTACCACATCTTTCGTATACTACTATCTCTTCGGTGTCTTTATTAGCTTGTCTTCTACTTAAGCTAGTCTCTGGATATTGATTTACTATGGTGTTTCTTATACATACTTTCCCACAACAGTTACTATCGTCAAAGTACTTCCATAAACTTTTGAAACATTCCTTACAGCATTTACAATTTTTACAACAACATGTTATTACAATAACAATGACTATTGCTATAGCTATGTATGTAGTTACAGAGTAATGGGTAAAGTATCTGGAGTATTTTAGTTCCTCCTCCTGCCTTTCGGCCATCCGCTGGACATCGTCCAACCTTTTCCCAGCGACTTTCAAGTCGTCTAATTGTGTTACTACCTGCTCTAGTGGTAAATCTAAAGTTAGCATTGAGACGTTCTTCTTTTCTTCGTTTACTACACAACAGTCAAATTCTAAATTAATTTGAGGTATTATATCCTTTTTCGTTACGTTACTATGAATTACTCTATCTGTTTGTATGAACACTCTCGTTCCATACCCTTTACATTTGCTATAAAAGCTTATCTTTCCTACCCCTTTCATTAATAAATCCTTCGGGGGTTCCTTTCCACATAATACTGTTAGTCCTTCTTCCTTCGGAGCTACATATAGCCACTCATTACTGTTTAGATGGGTCCAAAGGCTCTGATTTAGTGCGACTATTTTTCGCACACAATCTTCCGGAATTTCTCTTACCGGTTGTAATAATTTGGCTTCGCATTCCTCATGGTCGAATGTCGATAGCAATGCAAATGACTGTCTGCACAGTCTTCTGCTCTTACTCAATTCTTTACATTTTAAATCATCCGCGGAAAGTTTCGCGTACTGCCTTTTGGATTCATCTATCAGTAGAAATTCTTTCTCTGGCTGTATGTATATGTACCTTCCTTTCATATTTGGGATCTCCTTTGGTAATGGGAGAACTCTGTACAAATTGAAATTATTATTATCTATTAAGGGGATATTAATTACATACCCTAGTATGCTACCGGAAATGAACACATCTAAGTCAATTATTCTTAACAAGAGGTAGCCTGATGACTCCGCGAGAGGAACAGGAAACTTCACGTCCTTTAATTCGTCTCGGATTAAACTTAGATACTTCACAATTTGCACTGGGTTAATTATGTGAGGCTGAAGTATTCCTTTTTGAGCATTTACAATGGCATTTATCATTTGCTCATACTCTTCCTCGATTTGGCCAAACACTGCCGCTAACTGTAATACTTGTTCCGTTATGGTGGCAAAAGTTGCTACTCGTTTGAAACCTATATCTGTCTCCTTCACGTATTCTTTCATAAACCTTTCGAGTCTCTGCATGCCTGTTCTTAAAATGTGTTCGTTTGATTCTAGTGTATACACTGTTCTGTTTACTCCTGCTAACGTGGCCCTTACCACTGCCACCTGTTCCTTAGTTAACCTCAGCAACCCTTCCGAATTCTTTTCCATAGCATCTATTCTTTCCTTATAATATGTTGCGTCTGCTTCGTCCAATGTTCCGAACAGTATTTTACTTACCTGTCCGACGAAGTTGAACACTCCTCTCTTCCTTCTGGTTTCGTGTTTTGTGAGTTGCTGTACGAGTTGCTGTAGCCCTGTAATCTTTTCAACGTGATGTGTAACTTGCTGATCTAATACCCTACATTCTATTAATCCGATGTTTAATTGTTTCAATGTGTCACGGCACCGCTGCACCGCTGCCTTACCGTACCTCTCGGCTTTTTGGAATCTTTCTGTTATTACATCTAAATTAACATATGTAACTATCCTCCATGTGGTACTGTATATCTCTATTTGTCCTACGTGATCGTAATATAGTCCTGATGAGCTTGGTATTGAGGTCACTTTAAAATCGTTCGTTTCGTATTCTGATGCAACGAAGTTGTATGTTGCTATCACTATGATGAGTTGCATCACTTGCCACTTGAGTGCCATACCTGAAATTTAAAAGAACTGTTTCAGCCTGTTGGCATGTACTTTTGTTTCTTTATTTCTTTTAACTCTTATGACTACGTTAGGACCTTCCACTTTTAATACTTCAAATGGACCTCTCCATTGCGAATCTAGTTTCCGAGATCTACCACGTCTCACTGATTCGTCGTGTAATAATACCTTGTCCCCTACATTAAATTCTTTTGGGTTCTGTTTCAAATCATACTGTCCTTTACTGATTACCTTACTTTTTATAATAGAATCCCTAGCCACTCTATGGGCTTCCTGCATTCTTGCTCTTAGCTTATTTACATACGAGTCATAATCGTAACTTACCTGCGGTGTTTCTTGCTGCAGTACTCCTGGTATGTTAACCTTTCTTCCGTACATTAACTCAAATGGTGTATAACCTGTGCTGCTGTGTGGTGTAGTGTTGAATACAAAAATTGCATACGGTACCCATTTGTCCCATGAACTTTGATCTCCTGTTACAAAATGTCTGAGATATTCTACAATTGTTCTATGGCTCCTTTCTAGAGCACCATTTGACTCAGGGTGGTACGCTGTGGTATTTATACGTTTTACCTTCAACAATTTACATACACTTTTAAACACATCACTCAGAAAATTCGATCCTTGATCAGTTAACAAAACTGATGGAATCCCATATCTTAGTACTATATTTTCCACAAACGCTTCTGCTACAGTTTCCGCGTCTTGCTTATCAATCGGGACTGCTACTGTGAATTTACTCAGATCGTCTTGGAACGTTAGCATGTATCTTTTCCCTGTACTAGATACATCTAGTGGACCCACTATATCCATTGCACATTTTTCAAATATTGTCTCAGCTGTGTCTGTAATTTCTAATGGCATCCTTGTTTTCATCTGTGTATTTTTGTTCTTTTGGCATGATGGACACTTTCTAATATAATTTTCAATGTCTCGCTTCATTCCGCGCCACTGCTTGTACGCTTTTATCCTCTCGAATGTCCTATGCATTCCCTGGTGCCCTCCCAAGGGATTATCATGCATCTCCTTTAATATGCTTTCCTTTTCTTCGGGGCTAATTTCCTCACTACCATTTGTTTCCTGCTTTATTTCACCTGACACTTGCGCTTGCCGTACATTTACGGAACTCTGTTCCGCCTTTGCTTGTGCTACGGAGGTTCTTTCCGCCTCCACATTTCGCTTTGACATTCTCTCTTCCTTTTCTTCCTGCCGTATCCGGCTTAACGCGTCTGCATTACTGTTTAGCCTTCCTGGCTTATATACTACCTCGTAGTCGTACTCTTCGAGCTTCAGTCTCCACTTCAAGAGCCTCGAACTCGGATCCTTTACACTGAAAATCCATGTTAGTGGCTTATGGTCTGTCACCACTGTGAATTTTCGCCCATACACGTATGGCCTAAACTGCTTTACCGCGTACACTATAGCCAACAACTCTTTTTCCGTTGTACTATAGTTCAGTTCTGCTTTGTTCAGTGCTCTGGATGCATATGCAATCGGCAAGTCTTCGCCAATCTTTTTCCCTTGCGATAACACGGCTCCCAACGCTGCGTTACTCGCATCCGTTGTGATTATAAACGGTTTCGTGAAGTCAGGATACTGAAGTAACGGAGGATTCACTAATTTCTCTTTCAGTTCCTCGAACGCATTCTTCTGTCGTTCTCCCCATTGGTACTCTACTCCTTTCTTTAGGAGCTCATGGAGAGGTTTCGCAATTTTGCTGAAATTGGCAATGAAACGTCGATAGTACCCTATCAATCCCAGAAACCCTATTAGTTCTTTTGTTGTTCTCGGCTGTGGGAAGAACTTCACCTTCTCCACCTTTGCCATATCCGGTGATATTCCCTTGTCCGTGATACAATGACCTAGGAATATTACCTCCTTCCTCAGAAATTCACACTTGTCTGGTTGCAACTTCAGATTATGCTCGCGCAACCTGTCAAATATTTCCCGGAGCTTTTCGTTATGCTCCTGCAGGTTTCTCCCATAACATACTATGTCGTCCAAATAGACAAAACATTTAACACCCTGTAAACCTGCCAGTACTGTGTTCATCAGTCTCTGGAAACATCCTGGGGCTCCCTTCAGTCCCATCGGCATTCTTTTGTATTCGTAATGTTGATAGTTTGAGCTGAATGCCGTTTTCTCTCTGTCCTTCTCGTCCGTCAATATTTGATGGTACCCGCTTGCAAGGTCAAGCGTCGAGAAGTACTTGGCTTGCCCTAATTGATCCAAGATATCGGAGATATTCGGCAGTGGAAATGCATCGCCTACCGTGATGTCATTTAATTGTCGGTAGTCCACTACTATTCTCCATTTCTGCTTGCCGCTGGCATCTAACTTCTTTGGAACTAACAGTAACGGTGCGTTCCATGCGCTCTTGCTTTCGACAATTTTGTCATCCTTCAGCATTTGTTCTATTTGCTCTTTTAGCACTTCCTTTTGCGCTTCAGGGATTCTGTACGGTCTAGCGTTCACTACTTTCCCCGCGTGTTCCGGCGCAATCGGTATTCTATGTTTCACTGCAGAAGTATAGGACAATTTGTCCCCCGGCAGATGAAATACATCTCCGTACTCCGTGCAGACCTCTGCTAGAGCGCTCTTTTCTTCGCCGTTCAAATGATCCATTCTGAGCTGCCTTCGCAACACACTAGCACGACTTTCCGTCTTACCTACTGCTTCAGTGCTACATTTTACTTCGCGAACTTTCGCTATTCTTTCTACTTCTTCCGTTATTAGTCTTACACTTCCTAATCGAACTCTGTCCTCTGACACGTTCAATGCACTTACTATGCATTTCCCATTTCGCACTTTTACTAAGGACTCAGGTACATGCACCCCTTGTGCAATCTCCTGCCTTGGTATGACCATTTCTCGTTCGATTCCCCGTGGTACCTTTCCGTCCACTTTCAACAACATTATTCTTTCTTCCCGGGGCCCTATCTCCCCTCCTATTTCTGGATCTGCTTCTTTCTCGTGTCCCTTTGGTTCTTCCTCTACTACTAAGGGTATATCTCGCCCTTTTAGTCTTATCACTTTACCCGCATAGTCCAGCTTGACTCTATGCTGTGTCAAGAAATTTCTCCCTATCAATCCGTCGTACGGAATGTCTAGCCCTCTACCGTACACGTGAAATTTCTGTCTCACCTTTTCAGATCCGTCTATACTTAAGTTTATTTGTACCGTGCCTATAGTGCTAACGGCTTCACTCGTTACACCCTTTAACCGAAGTTTTTCTGTTTCATTGATCCCAAGCATACTCTTTACCGGAATACTCGTCCGCTTTAGCAAACACAATTGTGCTCCTGTATCTATTAATAACTTTAAATACTTCTTTAGTTCTACACAGTACAATACGACCACGTCGTTTTCTGTTGCACAGTCGATTACCCTTACTGTGGGCTTACCTATCGCAACAAGGCCCGACTGCGCGGCCTTGCCGCTTCTTAGTTTCCCTGTACCACCTTTCCTGTTTTACCCGATACTGGCACCCTGCCTTTTCTCCAGGCGTGCCAGGGCCCTTCGTGGCAGTCTTTCGCGTAGTGGCCCTGCCGCCTACACTTAAAGCACGCAACATCTTTTACTCTTGTGCACGGAACTCCGCAGTTCCCTGGTAAATTACACTGTGGACATCTCCACTCTCGTAACCCTCCATCGGTTTCTCTGTGATTCCCTCTGAATTCCCTGACATCTATCGGGTGAACTTTCCTTAACCGCACCCTGCATTCCATGTCTGTGTGTCCCGGCTTGTCACACCCATAGCAAAAGTTTGTAAATTCTTTACCTGTCATGGCTCGTACTCTATGCTCTGGCCTGCTTTTCCTACACTTGCTCGCTATGTCACCTCTCAGCCCACAATTGAAACATTTTAACTCTTTACATTCTCTCACGTTTTTTACAGCTTCCTTATTTCTAGTGTACGTTACCCTCGGGGCTAGTCCCCGCTCTCTCATAGACAATATCGCACTCTCTTCCTGCAGTGCCAACTCCACTGCTGCTGCCAACGTGATTTCATCGCCTCTACTTCTCACTATTGTTTGTATTCTGTCATTACTTAAACCCTGTATAAAACACGCTCTTCCTAGGGAGTCAACTAGTTCTATTGCACCTTTCAAGTTTTCTCGGGCCGTAACTCTATTTACTGCTTCTCGAAAGTCTCTCTGCATTTCATCAATTCTGCTTGCCCACATTGCTATTGGTTCCCCTTGTCCCTGTCTGGCTTGGAAAATTTTACAAGCGTAATAGTCTATAGTACGCTTACTGGCATAATTCTCTTCCAAAACGTGTTTCACCTCTTGCCACGTACCTGTGCGTTCACGCACCTGCAATCTCGACCTGGCCTCACCGGTTATCTTTGCTTTCACGAACTTCAATAACGTTTCGTGTTCCTCAGGCTTTACTAATTCAAAAGCTGCATCTACGTTTTCGATAAATTCTCTTAAATCCTTCTTGTTCCCTTCGAACACTTTCGACACAATACATAGGGCCTCTTTCACTGACATCTTACCACTAGTGGAGGATGACGCAACTTCATTATTTAGGGGCATCTTAACTCAGTTAACACTTTACACAACAAAATACAATATTCTTAATACAGTTTTACAATTACCGCTTCTCGTGTGGTGCGCCGTCTGCTCTGTTGGCTCGCGTCGTCCTGCGCTGCTTCGCGCTCTCCTTGTGCCCGCGCTGTCCCGCGCTGTCACGCGCTGCTCCGCGCTCTCTTTGTGCCCGCGCTGTCCCGCGCTGTCTCGCGCTGCTCCGCGCTGCTCCGCGCTCTCTTTGTGCCCGCGCTGTCCCGCGCTGCTCCGCGCTGTCTCTGCGCCCGCGCTGTCCCGCGCTGCTGCGATGCGCCGGCCGCCGCTCTGCTGGGCTGTGCCGACCCCGTCGCTCTCCTCGGTCGCCGCTGCTACGGCTGCTGCCGCTTCTGCTGCTGCTCGGCCCGGACCTCCGGACTCGAACGCTGGCTGCTTAGGCACCTCTGCGCCTCGTCGCTCCGCGTCGCGCTGCCGCTGTCCTGCGTTGCCCTGCACCCGCGAGGACTACCTTTCCGGACTCTGACGTACTGGTGCTACTAATGCTGAGAGTTGCGAGTCGCCACAACTTCCTGCCAATTGCCACAGTCGCTGTAGCAAAATCTAATGTCTCTGCCTCCTATTTGCCTATGCGCCTTTGTTATAACCCCACACCTGACACCAAAAGTTTTTATTTATGTCGCGTCCCAAGCGTGGGTATTGCGAGGGATTGGGCGACACGGTTCGTGGATGGGATTTTAGCCGGTTGACCGTAGTGAGAGGGAGACTTTTGATCTGGCTAAGATGTATAATCCCTGGTTTTCACAAGGCTAGGAAGATGATAGAAATTAAAGTCGTGATAACTTTAACAAAAATGGTTCAAATGGCTCTGAGCACTATGGGACCCAACTGCTGAGGTCATTAGTCCCCTAGAACTTAGAACTAGTTAAACCTAACCAACCTAAGGACATCACAAACATCCATGCCCGAGGCAGGATTCGAACCTGCGACCGTAGCGGTCTTGCGGTTCCAGACTGTAGCGCCTTTAACCGCACGGCCACTTCGGCCGACGATAACTTTAACAATTTACGGTTTATTCTATATGAGTACAGCTCGCCCTATCTGACGGTGGTTGCACTCACAGGAAAGCCAAGTCTAACACAGAGACGGTGACTGACTCCACCGTTCCGACTGACTACTAGAAGTTCTGTCAAGCTTCCTAACACCCTACGTTAGAGTCCCGCGGCTACGCCCTGACGCTCTCCAGCGACTATCTCCGGCTGCCTGCCTACAGCCCGTTCCCCCAGCCCAAGTCGGCTGCTGCTATCTAACTCTTCGCCCTCACCAGACAAAACTTAGCTTCCCAGAGCGGCGTGCTCTCGGGTTTTGTTAGCGTTTCCCCTTCGACCCCGCCAGCGCTTGGCCTGACGTAGCGTCGAAGGCAACGTGCCCTTATTTGGTATCGTTAAAACATTGTTGTTGCTATTGTTCTTCAGAGGCTGAGTGGAGGGGCAGAGGCGCCTCTCCCTATATGGTCACGCACTGCGTCCTGAGCCCTTCATTGGCTCCTCATGACGTAGTGCGGTCCCCACCAAGGGCCCTCTTTCTTTCTCTCTCCACTCCCAGACCTCTCTCTCTAGCCAGGAATGCTTTCTTGTTGATAGTCTTAATTGAATGCTTATCATGCACCCCTGCACAGACCCTCGTTTGTATTTGCTGGCTGTTTACTTTCCTATCAACGCGCCCAGCTGCCCAGCCGTTCGAGTGCCGCCTCGGCTGGCCCTTCGGCCACGCCTGGCGTCCCAGCGCTACAATCTTAACTTCTCCCTAAGTACTATTTTTAAGGTACTGCTTTTTAGACTTGGCTTGTTCCTGCGGTTACAACACTGTGTCTCATCGTCAATAAGGAGGCCAAAGGGATACAGTAAACCTGAAATGAAGCATCGGAATCTATAACTAGTGTCACAGAAATGGTTCAAAACATAGACAGTAAGAAGAGTCAGTTTTCTTGTACTTAAGTCGGCGTTGTGGCTTTTGTATTTAATTCTGATGCAATTTCTGTGTTTCATCGTCAATAAGAAGGTCAGAGGGATACAGTAAACTTGAAGTGAAGCATCGGAATCTATAACTAGTGTCACATGAATGGTTTAAAACAAAGACAGTAAGAAGAGTCAGTTTTCTTGAACTTAAGTCGGCATTGTGCCTTTTGTATTTAATTCCGATGCAATATCTGTGTTTCATCGTCAATAAGAAGGTCAGTGGGATACAGTAAACCTTAAGTGAAGCATCGGAATCTAGAACTAGTGTCACAGGAATGGTTCAAACATAGATAGTAAGAAGAATCAGTTTTCATGTACTTAAGTCGGCATTGTGCCTTTTCTATTTAATTCCCATGCAATTTCTATGTTTCATCGTCAATAAGAAGGTGAGAGGGATACAGGAAACCTGAAGTGAAGCATCGGAATCTATAACTAGTGTCACAGGAATGGCTCAAAACATAGACAGTAAGAAGAGCCAGTCTTCTTGTACTTGAGTCGGCATTGTGCCTTTTGTATTTAATTCTGATGCAATTTCTGTGTTTCATCGTCAATAAGAAGGTCAGTGGGATACTGTAAACCTGAAGTGAAGCATCGGAATCTATAACTAGTGTCACAGGAATGGTTCAAAACATAGACAGTAAGAAAAGACTGTTCTCTTGTACTTAAGTAGGCATTGTGATCTTGTATTTAATTCCAAAGCAATTTCTGTGTTTCATCGTCAATAAGAAGGTCAGAGGAATACAGTAAACCTGAAGAGAAGCATCGGAATCTATAACTAGTGTCAAAGGAATGATTCAAAACATAGACAGTAAAATGAGTCAGTCTTCTTGTAAAGTCGGCATTGTGCCTTTTCTATTACTTCCGATGCAATTTCCGTGTTTCATCGTCAATAAGAAGGTCCAAGGGATACAGTAAACCTGAAGTGAAGAATCGGAACCTATAACTAGTGTCACAGGAATGATTCAAACATAGACAGTAATAAAAGCCTGTATTCTTGTTCTTGAGACGGCATTGCGCCTATGTATTTAAGACCGATGCAATTTCTGTGTTACATCGTCTATAAGAAGGTCAGAGGGATACAGTAAACCTGAAGTGAAGCATCGGAATCTATAACTAGTGTCACAAGAATGGTTCAAAACATAGACAGTAAGAAGAGTCAGCCTTCATGTACTTAAATCGGCATTGTGCTTTTCTATTTCATTATGAGGGAATTTCTGTTTTTCATCGTCAATAAGGTCAGAGGGTTACAGTAAACCTGAAGTGAAACATCGGAATCTATAACTAGTGTCACAGGAATGGTTCAAAACATAGACAGTAAGAAGAGTCAGATTTCTTGTACATAAGTCGGCAATGTGACTTTTATATTTAATACCGATGCAATTTTCGTGTTTCATCGTCAACAAGAAAGACCAAGGGATACAGTAAACCCGAAGTGAAGCATCGGAATCTATAACTAGTGTCACAGGAGTGGTTCAAAACATAGACAGTAGGAAGAGTCAGTCTTCTTGTACTTAATTCGGCATTGTGCTTTTGTATTTAATTCCGATGCAATTTCTGTGTTTCATCGTCAATAACAAGGTCAGAGGGTTACAGTAAACCTGAAGTAAAGCATCGGAATCTAAAACTGGTCTCACAGAAAAGGTTCAAATCATAGACTGTAAGAAGAGTTAGTTTTCTTGTACTTAACTCAGCATTGTGCTTTTTCTATTTAATTCTGATTCAAATTCTGAGTTTCGTCGTCAATAAGAAGGTCCAAGGAATACAGTAAACCTAAAGTGAAGCATTGGAATCTAAAACCGGTCTCACAGGAAAGCTTCAAAACGTAGACAGTAAGAAGAGCCAGTCTTCTTGTACTTGAGTCGGCAATGTGATTTTTGTATTTAATTCCGATGCAATTTCTGTGTTTCATCGTCAATAAGAAGGTCAGAGGGATACAGTAAACCTGAAGTAAAGCATCGGAACCTATAACTGGTGTCACAGGAATGGTTCAAAATATAGACAGTAAGAAGATTCAGTTTTCTTGTACTTAAGTCGTCATTGTGCCTTTTCTCTTTAATTCCGATGCAATTTCTGTGTTTCGACGTCAATAAAAAGGTCCATGGGATATAGTAAACCTGAAGTGAAGCATCGGAATCTAAAACCGGTAACACAGGAAAGGTTCAAAACACAGGCAGTAAGAAGAGCCAGTCTTCTTGTACTTGAGTCGGCATTGTGCCTTTTGTATTTAATTCCGATGCAATTTCTGTGTTTAATCGTCAATATGAAGGTCAGAGGGATACAGTTAACTTGAAGTGAAGCATCGGAAAATATAACTAGTGTCACAGGAATGGTTCAAAACATAGACAGTAAGAAGAGCCAGTCTTCTTGAACTCGATTCGGCATTGTGCCTTTTGTAGTTACATCCGATGCAATTTATGTGTTTCATCGTCAATAAGATAGTCAGAGGGATACAGTAAACCTGAGGTGAAGCATCGCAATCTATAACTAGTGTCACAGGAATGGTTCAAAACATAGACAGTAAGAAGTGTAGGTCTTCTTGTACTTAAGTCGGCAATGTGACTTTTATATTTAATACCGATTCTATTTTCCTGTTTCATCGTCAATAAGAAGGTCCAAGTGATACAGTAAACCAGAAGTGAAGCATCGGAATCTATAACTAGTGTCACAGGAATGGATCAAAGCATTGACAGAGGAAGAGCCTGTCTTCTTGTACTTGAGTCGGCATTGTGATTTTGTATTTAATTCCGATGCAATTTCTGTGTTTCATCGTCAATAGGAAGGTCAGAGGGATACAGTAAACCTGAAGTGAGGCATCGGAATCTATATCTAGTGTCACAGGAATGGTTCAAAACACTGACAGTAGGAAGAGCCAGTGTTCTTGTTCTTGAGTCGGCATTGCGCTTATGTATTTAAGACCGATGCAATTTTTGTGTTACATCGTCAATAAGAAGGTCAGAGGGATACAGTTAACCTGAAGTGAAGCATCGGAAAATATAACTTGTGTCACAGGAATGGTTTAAAACATAGTCAGTAATAAGAGTCAGTCTTCTTGTACTTAAGTCAGCATTGTGCCTTTTCTGTTTAATTCTGATTCAATTCCTGTGTTTCATCGCCAATAAGAAGGCCAAAGGGATACAGTAAACCTGAAATGAAGCATCGGAATCTATAACTAGTGTCACAGGAATGGTTCAAAACATAGACAGTAAGAAGAGTCAGTTTTCTTGTACTTAAGTCATCGTTGTGACTTTTGTATTTAATTCCGATGCGATTTCTGTGTTTCATCGACAATAAGAGGGTCAGAGGGATACAGTAAACTTGAAGTGAAGCATCGGAATCTATAACTAGTGTCACATGAATTGTTTAAAACATAGACAGTAAGAAGAGTCAGTTTTCTTGAAATTAAGTCGGCATTGTGCCTTTTGTATTTAATTCCGATGCAATATCTGTGTTTCATCGTCAATAAGAAGGTCAGAGGGATACAGTAAACCTTAAGTGAAGCATCGGAATCTAGAACTAGTGTCACAGGAATGGTTCAAACATAGATAGTAAGAAGAATCAGTTTTCATGTACTTAAGTCGGCATTGTGCCTTTTCTATTTAATTCCCATGCAATTTCCATGTTTCATCGTCAATAAGAAGGTGGGAGGGATACAGTAAACCTGAAGTGAAGCATCGGAATCTATAACTAGTGTCACAGGAATGGCTCAAATCATAGACAGTAAGAAGAGCCAGTCTTCTTGTACTTAAGTCGGCATTGTGCCTTTTGTATTTAATTCTGATGCAATTTCTGTGTTTCATCGTCAATAAGAAGGTCAGTGGGATACTGTAAACCTGAAGTGAAGCATCGGAATCTATAACTAGTGTCACAGGAATGGTTCAAAACATAGACAGTAAGAAGAGACAGTTCTCTTGTACTTAAGTAGGCATTGTGATCTTGTATTTAATTCCAAAGCAATTTCTGTGTTTCATCGTCAATACGAAGGTCAGAGGAATACAGTAAACCTGAAGAGAAGCATCGGAATCTATAACTAGTGTCACGGGAATGGGCCAATACATAGTCAGTAATAAGAGTCAGTTTTCTTGTACTTAAGTCGGAATTGTGCTTTTTCTATTTAATTCTGATGCAATTTCTGTGTTTCATCGTCAATAAGAAGGTCAGAGGGATACAGTAAACCTGAAGTGAAGCATCGGAATCTATAACTAGTGTCACAGGAATGGATCAAAACATAGACAGTAGGAAGAGCCAGTCTTCTTGTACTTGATTCGGCATTGTGCCTTTTGAATTTAAATCCGATGCAATTTCTGTGTTTCATCGTCAATAAGAAGGTCAGAGGGATACAGTAACCCTAAAGTGAAGCATCGGAAACTATCACTAGTGTCACAGGAATGGTTCAATGCATAGACAGTAATAAGAGCCAGTCCTCTTGTACTTGAGTCGGCATTGTGACTTTTGTATTTAATTCCGATGCAATTTGTGTGTTTCATCGTCAATAAGAAGGTCAGAGGGATACAGTAAACCTGAAGTGAAGCATCGGAATCTATAACTAGTGTCACAGGAATGGCTCAAAACATAGACAGTAAGAAGAGTCAGTTTTCTTGTACTTAATTCGGCATTGTGCCTTTTGTATTTACTTACGATGCAATATATGTGTTTCATCGTGAATAAGAAGGTCAGAGCGATACAGTAAACCTGAAGTGAAGCATCGGAATCGATAACTAGTGTCACAGGAATGGTTCAAAATCATAGACAGTAAGAAGAGTCAGATATCTTGTACTTAGGTCGGCACTGTGCTTTTTTTTTTAATGCCGATGCAATTTCTGTGCTTCATCGTCAGTAAGAACGTCAGAGGGATACAGTAAACCTGAAGTGAAGCATCGAAATCTGTTACTAGTGTCACAGGAATGGTTCAAAACAAAGACAGTAAAAAGAGTCAGTTTTCTTGTACTTAAGTCGGCATTTTGCCTTTTGTATTTACTTCCGCTGCAAATTCTGTGTTTCATCGTCAATAAGAAGGTCAGAGGGAAACAGTACACCTGAAGTGAAGCATCGGAATGTGTAACTAGTGTCACAAGAATGATTCAAAACATAGACAGTAAGAAGAGTCAGTTTTCTTGTAATGAAGTCGGCATTGTGCCTGTTCTATTTAATTATGATGCAAATTCTCTGTTTCGTCGTCAATAAGAAGATCCAAGGGAAACAGTAAACCTGAAGTGAAACATCGGAATCTAAAACCAGTCTCACAGGAAAGTTTCAAATCATAGACCGTAAGAAGAGCCAGTCTCTTTGTACTTATGTCGGCGTTGTGCCTTTTGTATTTATTACCGATGCAATTTCTGTGTTTCATCGTCGATAAGAAGGTCAGGGGGTAACAGTATACCTAAACAAAAGCATCGGAATCTATAACTAGTGTCACAGGAATGGTTGAAAACATACACAGTAAGAAGAGTCGGTTTTCTTGTACTTAAGTCAGCGTTGTGCCTTTTGTATTTATTACCGATGCAATTTCCGTGTTTCATCGTCAATAAGAAGGACAGAGGGATACAGTAAACCTGAGGTGAAGCATCGCAATCTGTAACTAGTGTCACAGGAATGGTTCAAAACATAGACTGTAAGAAGAGTCAGTCTTCTTGTACTTAAGTCGGCATTGTGATTTTTGTATTTAATTCCGATGCAATGTCTGTGTTTCATCGTCAATAAGAAGGTCAGAGGGCTACAGTAAACCTGAAGTGAAGCATTGGAATCTGTAACTTGTGTCACAGGAATGGTTCAAAACATAGACAGTAAGAAGAGTCAGTTTTCTTGAACTCGATTTGGCATTGTGCCTTTTGTAATTAATTTCGATGCAATGTCTGTGTTTCATCGTCAATAACAAGGTCAGAGGGATACAGTAAACCTGAAGTGAAGCATCGGAATCTGTAACTTGTGTCACAGGAATGGTTCGAAACATAGACAGTAAGAAGAGTCAGTTTTCTTGTACTTAATTCGGCATTGTGCCTCTTGTATTTAGTTCCGATGCAATTTCTGTGTTTCATCGTCAATAAGAAGGTCAGAGGGTTACAGTAAACCTGAAGTAAAGCATCGGAATCTATAACTAGTGTCACGGGAATGGTTCAAAACATAGACAGTAAGAAGAGTCAGTCTTCTTGTACTTCAGTCGGCATTGTGCCTATGTATTTAATTCTGATGCAATTTCTGTGTTTCATCGTCAATACGAAGGTCAGAGAGATACAGTAAACCTAAAGTGAAGCATCGGAATCTATAACTAGTGTCACATTAATGGTTCAAACCATAGACAGTTAGAAGAGCCAGTCTTCTTATACTTGAGTCGGCATTGTGCCTTTTGTATTTAATTCCGATGCAATTTCTGTGTTTCATCGTCAATATGAAGGTCAGAGGGTTACAGTAAACCTGAAGTGAGCATCGGTATCTATAACTAGTGTCACAGGAATGGTTCAGAACATAGACAGTAAGAAGGGTCAGTCTTCTTGTACTTAAGTCGGCATTGTGCCTTTTGTATTTAATTCCGATGCAATTTCTGTGTTTTATCGTCAATAAGGAGGTCAGAGGGATACAGTAAACCTGAAGTGAAGCATCGGAATCCAAAAGTAGAGTCACAGGAATGGTTCAAAACGTAGACAGTAGGAAGAGTCAGACTTCTTGTACTTAAGTCGCATTGTGCCTTTTGTATTTGATTCCGATGCAATTTCTGTGTTTCATCATCAATAAGAAGGTCCAGGGTATACAGTAAACCTGCAGTGAATCATCGGAATCTATAACTAGTGTCACAGGAATGGTTCAAAACATAGACAGTAGGAAGACTAGTTCTCATGTACTTAATTCGGCATTGTGCTTTTGTATTTAATTCCGATGCAATTTCTGTGTTTCATCGTCAATAAGAAGGTCAGAGGGATACAGTAAACCGGAAGTGAATCATCGGAATCTGTAAGTAGTGTCACGCTAATGCTTCAAATCATAGACAGTAAGAAGAGTCAGTTTTCTTGTACTTAAGTCGGCATTGTGCCTTTTCTATTTAATTCCGATGCAATTTCAGTGTTTCATCGTCAATAAGAAGTTCAGAGGGATACAGTAAACCTGAAGTGAAGCATCGGAATCTATAACTAGTGTCACAGGAATGGTTCAAAACGTAGACAGTAAGAAGAGTCTATCTTCTTGTACTTAAGTCGGCAATGTGACTTTTATATTTAATACCGATGCAAGTTCTGTGTTTAATCGTCAATAATAAGGTCAAAGGGAGACAGTAAACATATAGTGAAGCATCGGAATCTAAAACTGGTCTGGCAGGAAATGTTCAAAACATAGCCAGTAAGAAGAGTCAGTTTTCTTGTACTTAAGTCGGCATTGTGCCTTTTCTCTTTAATTCCGATGCAATATCTGTGTTTCGACGTCAATAAGAAGGTCCAAGGGATACAGTAAACCTGAAGTGAAGCTTCGGAATCTATAACTAGCGTCACAGGAACGGTTCAAAACATAGACAGTATGAAGAGCCAGTCTTCTTGTACATGAGTCGGCATTGTGCCTTTTGTAATTAATTCCGATGCAATTTCTGTGTTTAATCGTCAATAAGAAGGTCAGTGGGATACAGTAAAACCAAAGTGAAGCATCGGAATCTACAACTAGTGTCACAGGAATGGTTCAAATCATAGACAGTAGGAAGAATAGTTCCCTTGTACTTAATTCGGCATTGTGCTTTTGTATTTATTTCCGATGCAATTTCTGTGTTTCATCGTCAATAAGAAGGTCAGAGGGATACAGTAAACCTGAAGTGAAGCATCGGAATCTATAACTTGTGTCACAGGAATGGTTCAAAACATATACAGTAAGAAGAGTCAGTCTCCTTGTACTTAAGTCGGCATTGTGCCTATGTATTTAATTCCGATGCAATTTCTGTGTGTCATCGTCAATAAGAAGGTCGGAGGGATACAGTAAACCTGAAGTGATGCATCGGAATCTATAACTAGTGTCACAGGAATGGTTCAAAACATAGACAGTAAGAAGAGCCAGTCTTCTTGTACATGAGTCGGCATTGTGCCTTTTTTAATTAATTCCGATGCAATTTCTGTGTTTCATCGTCAATAAGAAGGTCAGTGGGATACAGTAAAACCAAAGTGAAGCATCGGAATCTACAACTAGTGTCACAGGAATGGTTCAAATCATAGACAGTAGGAAGAGTAGTTCCCTTGTACTTAATTCGGCATTGTGCTTTTGTATTTATTTCCGATGCAATTTCTGTGTTTCATCGTCAATAAGAAGGTCAGAGGGATACAGTATACCTGAAGTGAATCATCGGAATCTATAACTAGTGTCACGGGAATGCTTCAAATGATAGACAGTAAGAGGAGTCAGTTTTCTTGTACTTAAGTCGGCACTGTGCCTTTTCCATTTAATTCCGATGCAATTTCTGCGTTTCATCGTCAATAAGAAGATCAGAGGGATACAGTAAACATATAGTGAAACACCGGAATCTGAAACTGGTCTCACAGAAAATGTTCACAACATAGTCAGTAAGAAGAGTCAGTCTTCTTGGGCTTAAGTCGGCAGTGTGCCTTTTCTATTTAATTCCGATGCAATTTCTATGTTTTGTCGTCAGTAAGAAGGTCCAAGGGATACAGTAAACCGGAAGTGAAGCATCGGAATCAAAAACCGGTCTCACAGGAAAGGTTCAAAACATAGACAGTAAGAAGAGCCAGTCTTCTTGAACTCGATTCGGCATTGTGCCTTTTGTAATTAATTTCGCTCCAATTTCTGTGTTTCATCGTTAATAAGAAGGTCAGGGGGATACAGTAAACCTGAGGTGAAGCATCGCAATCTATAACTAGTGTCACAGGAATGGTACAAAACATAGACAGTATGAAGAGTCAGTCTTCTTGCACTTAAGTCGGCAATGTGACTTTTATATTTAATACCGATGCAATTCTCGTGTTTCATCGTCAATAAGAAAGTCCAAGGGATACAGTAAACCGAAGTGAAGCATCGGAATCTATAACTAGTGTCACAGGAGTGGTTCAAATCATAGACAGTAGGAAGAGTCAGTCTTCTTGTACTAAAATCGGCAATGTGCCTTTTGTATTTAATTCCGATGCAATTTCTGTGTTTCATCATCAACACGAAGGTCAGAGGGTTTCAGTAAACCTGAAGTAAAGCATCGGAATCTAAAACTGGTCTCACAGGAAAGGTTCAAATCATAGACGGTAAGAAGAGTTAGTTTTCTTGTACTTAACTCAGCATTGTGAATTTTCTATTTAATTCTGATTCAAATTCTGTGTTTCGTCGTCAATACGAAGGTAGAAGGGTTACAGTAAACCTAAAGTGAAGCATTGGAATCTACAACCGGTCTCACAGGAAAGCTTCAAAACGTAAACAGTAAGAAGAGCCAGTCTTCTTGTACTTGAGTCGGCAAAGTGCCTTTTGTATTTAATTCCGATGCAATTACTGTGTTTCATCGTCAATAAGAAGGTCAGAGGGTTACGGTAAACCTGAAGTGAAGCATCGGAATCTATAACAGGTGTCACAGGAATGGTTCAAAATATAGGCAGTAAGAAGATTCAGTTTTCTTGTACTTAAGTCGACATTGTGCCTTTTCTCTTTAATTCCGATGCAATTTCTGTGTTTCTACGTCAATAAAAAGGTCCATGGGATATAGTAAACCTGAAGTGAAGCATCGGAATCTAAAACCGGTAACACAAGAAAGGTTCAAAACACAGGCAGTGAGAAGAGCCAGCCTTCTTGTACTTGAGTCGGCATTGTGCCTTTTGCATTTAATTCCGATGCAATTTCTGTGTTTAATCGTCAATAAGAAGGTCAGAGGGATACAGTAAACCTGAAGTGAAGCATCGGAATCTATAACTAGTGTCAAAGGAATGATTCAAAACATAGACAGTAAGATGAGTCAGTCTGCTTGTAAAGTCGGCATTGTGCCTTTTCTATTACTTCCGATGCAATTTCTGTGTTTCATCGTCAATAAGAAGGTCCAAGGGATACAGTAAACCTGAAGTGAAGAATCGGAACCTATAACTAGTGTCACAGGAATGATTCAAACATAGACAGTAATAAAAGCCTGTTTTCTTGTTCGTGAGACGGCATAGCGCCTATGTATTTAAGACCGATGCAATTTCTATGTTACATCGACTATAAGAAGGTCAGAGGGATACAGTAAACCTGAAGTGAAGCATCGGAATCTATAACTAGTGTCACAAGAATGGTTCAAAACATAGACAGTAAGAAGAGTCACTTTTCTTGTACTGAAGTCGGCCTTGTGCCTTTTGTATTTAATTCCGATGCAATTTCTGTGTTTCATCGTCAATAAGAAGGTCAGAGGGATACAGTATACTTGAAGTGAAGCATCGGAATCTATAACTAGTGTCACATGAATGGTTCAAACATAGACAGTAAGAAGAGTCATTTTTCTTGTACTTAAGTCAGCATTGTGCCTTTTGTATTTAATTACGATGCAATTTCTGTGATTCATCGTCAATAAGAAGGTCAGAGGTATACAGTAAACCTGAAGTGAAGCATCGGAATCTGTAACTAGTGTCACAGGTATGGTTCAAAACATAGACAGTAAGAAGAGTCATTTTTCTTGTAATTAAGTCGGCATTGTGCCCTTTGTATTTATTTCCGAAGCAATATCTGTTTTTCATCGCCAATAAGAAGGTCACAGGGATACAGTAAACCTAAAGTGAAGCATCGGAATCTATAACTTGTGTCACAGGAATGGTTCAAGACATAGACAGTAAGAAGAGTCAGTTTCCTTGTACTTAAGTCGGCAATGGGGCTTTTCTATTTAATTCCGACGCAATTTCCGTGTTTCATCGTCAATAAGAAGGTCAGAGGGATACAGTAAACCTGAAGTGAAGCATCAGATTCTATAACTAGTGTCACAGGAATGGTTCAAAACATAGACAGTAAGAAGAGTCAGTTTTCTTGTACTTAAGTCGGCATTGTGATGTTTGTATTTAATTCCGATGCAATTTCTGTGTTTCATCGTCAATAAGAAGGTCAGAGGGATACAGTAAACCTGAAGTGAAGCATCAGATTCTATAACTAGTGTCACAGGAATGGTTCAAAACATAGACAGTAAGAAGAGTCAGTTTTCTTGTACTTAAGTCGGCACTGTGCATTTTGTATTTAATTCCGAAGCAATTTCAGTGTTTCATCATCAATAAGAAGGTAAGAGGGATACAGTAAACCTGAAGTGGAGCATCGGAATCTATAACTAGTGTCACAGGAATGGTTCAAAACATAGACTGTAAGAGGAGTCAGTTTACTTGTACTTAAGGCGGCATTGTGCCTTTTCTATTTAATTCCGATGCAATTTCTATGTTTCATCGTCTATAAGAAGGTCGGAGGGATACAGTAAACCTGAAGTGAAGCATCGGAATCTATAACTAGTGTCACAGGAATGGTTCAAAACATAGACAGTAAGAAGGGTCAGTTTTCTTGTACTTAAGTCGGCACTGTGCATTTTGTATTTAATTCCGATGCAATTTCAGTGTTTCATCGTCAATAAGAAGGTCGGAGGCATACAGTAAAACTGAAGTGAAGCATCGGAATCTATAACAAGTGTCACAGGAATGGTTCAAAACATAGACAGTAAGAAGAGTCAGTTTTCTTGTACTTAAGTCGGCACTGTGCATCTTGTATTTAATTCCGATGCAATTTCAGTGTTTCATCATCAATAAGAAGGTCAGAGGGATACAGTAAACCTGAAGTGGAGCATCGGAATCTATAACTAGTGTCACAGGAATGGTTCAAAACATAGACAGTAAGAGGAGTCAGTTTACTTGTACTTAAGGCGGCATTGTGACTTTTCTATTTAATTCCGATGCAATTTCTATGTTTCATCGCCTATAAGAAGGTCGGAGGGATACAGTAAACCTGAAGTGAAGCATCGGAATCTATAACGAGTGTCACAGGAATGGTTCAAAACATAGACAGTAAGAAGAGTCAGTTTTCTTGTACTTAAGTCGGAATTGTGCCTTTTGTATTTAATTCCGATGCAATTTCTTTGTTTGATCACCAAAAAGATGGTCAGAGGGATACAGTGAACCTGAAGTGAAGCATCGGATTCTATAACTAGTGTCACAGTAATGGTTCAAAACATAGACAGTAAGAAGAGTCAGTTTTCTTGTACTTAAATCGGCATTGTGCCTTTTATATTTAATTAAGATGTAATTTCTGTGATTCATCGTCAATAAGAAGGTCAGAGGGATACAGTAAACCTGAAATGAAGCAACATAATCTATAACTAGTGTCACAGGAATGGTTCAAAACATAGACAGTAAGAAGAGTCAGTTTTCTTGTACTGAAGTCTGCCTTGTTCCTTTTCTATTTAATTCCGATGCAATTTCTATGTTTCATCGTCTGTAAGAAGGTCGAAGGGATACAGTAAACCTGAAGTGAAGCATCGGAATCTATAACTAGTGTCACAGGAATGGTTCAAAGCATTGACAGTAAGAAGAGTCAGTTATCTTGTACTTAAGTCGGGATTGTGCCCTTTGTATTTAATTCCGAAGCAATTTCTGTGTTTCATCGTCAATAAGAAGGTCAGAGGGATACAGTAAACCTGAAGTAAAGCATCGGAACTATAACGAGTGTCACATGAATGGTTCAAAACATAGACAGTAAGAAGAGTCAGTTTTCTTGTACTTAAGTCGGCATTGTGCCTTTTGTATTTAATTCCGATGCAATTTCGGTGTTTCATCGTCAATAAGAAGTTCAGAGGGATACAGTGAACCTGAAGTGAAGCATCGGAATCTATAACTAGTGTCACAGGAATGGTTCAAAGCATAGACAGTAAGAAGAGTCAGTTTTCTTGTACTTAAGTCGGCATTGTGCCTTTTGTATTTAATTCCGATGCAATTTCTGTGTTTCATCGTCAAAAAGAAGGTCAGAGGGATACAGTAACCCCGAAGTGAACCATCGGAATCTATCACTAGTGTCACAGGAATGGTTCAAAACATAGACAGTAAGCAGAGTCAGTTTTCTTGTACTTAAGTCGGCACTGTGCATTTTGTATTTAATTCCGATGCAATTTCAGTGTTTCATCATCAATAAGAAGGTCAGAGGGATACAGTAAACCTGAAGTGGAGCATCGGAATCTATAACTAGTGTCACAGGAATGGTTCAAAACATAGACAGTAAGAGGAGTCAGTGTACTTGTACTTAAGTCGGCATTGTGCCTTTTGTATTTAATTCCGATGAAATTTCTATGTTTCATCGTCTATAAGAAGGTCGGAGGGATACAGTAAACCTGAAGTGAAGCATCGGAATGTATAACTAGTGTCACAGGAATGGTTCAAAACATAGACAGTAAGAAGAGTCAGTTTTCTTGTACTTAAGTCGGAATTGTGCCTTTTGTATTTAATTCCGATGCAATTACTTTGTTTCATCATCAAAAAGAAGGTCAGAGGGGTACAGTGAACCTGAAGTGAAGCATCGGAATCTATAACTAGTGTCACAGTAATGGTTCAAATCGTAGACAGTAAGAAGAGTCAGTGTTCTTGTACTTAAATCGGCATTGTGCCTTTTATATTTAATTCCGATGTAATTTCTGTGATTCATCGTCAATAAGAAGGTCAGAGGGATACAGTAAACCTGAAATGAAGCATCAGAATCTATAACTAGTGTCACAGGAATGGTTCAAAACATAGACAGTAAGAAGAGTCAGTTTTCTTGTACTTAAGTCGGCCTTGTGCCTTTTCTACTTAATTCCGATGCAATTTCCATGTTTCATCGTCTATAAGAAGGTCGAAGGGATCCAGTAAACCTGAAGTAAAGCATCGGAATCTATAACTAGTGTCACAGGAATGGTTCAAAACATTGACAGTAAGAAGAGTCAGTTATCTTGCAGTTAAGTCGGCATTGTGCCTTTTGTATTTAATTCCGAAGCAATTTCTGTGTTTCATCGTCAATAAGAAGGTCAGAGGGATACAGTAAACCTGAAGTAAAGCATCGGAATCTATAACGAGTGTCACATGAATGGTTCAAAACATAGACAGTAAGAAGAGTCAGTTTTCTTGTACTTAAGTCGGCATTGTGCCTTTTGTATTTAATTCCGATGCAATTTCGGTGTTTCATCGTCAATAAGAAGGTCAGAGGGATACAGTGAACCTGAAGTGAAGCATCGGAATCTATAACAAGTGTCACAGTAATGGTTCAAAGCATAGACAGTAAGAAGAGTCAGTTTTCTTGTACTTAAGTCGGCATTGTGTCTTTTGTATTTAATTCCGATGCAATTTCTGTGTTTCATCGTCAAAAAGAAGGTCAGAGGGATACAGTAAACCTGAAGTGAAGCATCGGAATCCATAACTAGTGTCACATGAATGGTTCAAAACATAGACAGTTAGAAGAGTCAGTTTTCTTGTACTTCAGTCAGCATTGTGCCTTTTGTATTTAATTCCAATGCAATTTCTGTGTTTCATCGTCAATAAGAAAGTCAGAGGGATACAGTAAACTTGAAGTGAAGCATCGGAATCTATAACTAGTGTCACATGAATGGTTCAAAACATAGACAGTAAGAAGAGTCATTTTTCTTGTACTTAAGTCAGCATTGTGCCTTTTGTATTTAATTCCGATGCAATTTCTGTGATTCATCGTCAATAAGGCGGTCAGAGGTATACAGTAAACCTGAAGTGAAGCATCGGAATCTGTAACTAGTGTCACAGGTATGGTTCAAAACATAGACAGTAAGAAGAGTCATTTTTCTTGTAATTAAGTCGGCATTGTGACTTTTGTATTTATTTCCGATGCAACATCTGTTTTTCATCGTCAAGAAGATGGACAGCGGGATACAGTAATCCTAAAGTGAAGCATCGGAATCTATAACTTGTGTCACAGGAGTGGTTCAAGTCATAGACAGTAAGAAGAGTCAGTTTTCTTGTATTTAAATCGGCATTGTGACTTTTCTATTTAATTCCGATGCAATTTCTGTGTTTCATCGTCAATAAGAAGGTCAGAGGGATACAGTAAAGCTGAAGTGAAGCATCGGAATCTATGACTAGTGTCACAGGAATGGTTCAAACATAGACAGTAAGTAGAGTCAGTTTTCTTGTACTTAAGTCGGCATTGTGCCTTTTGTATTTAATTCTGATGCAATTTCTGTGTTTCATCGTCAATAAGAAGGTCAGAGTGATACAGTAAACCTGAAGTGAAGCATAGGATTCTATAACTAGGGTCACAGGAATGGTTCAAAACTTACACAGTAAGAAGAGTCAGTTATCTTGTACTTAAGTCGGCATTGTGCCTATTGTATTTAATTCCGATGCAATTTCTGTGTTTCATCGTCAATAAGAACTTCAGAAGGATACAGTAAACCTGAAGTGAAGCATCGGAATCTATAACTAGTGTCACAGGAATGGTTCAAAACATAGACAGTAAGAAGAGTCAATTTTCTTGTACTTAAGTCGGCATTGTGCATTTTGTATTTAATTCCGTTGCAAATTGTGTGTTTCATCGTCAATACGAAAGTCAGAGCGATACAGTAAACCTGAAGTGAAGCATCGGAATCTATAACTAGTGTAACAGGAATGGTTCAAACATAGACAGTTAGAAGAGTTAGTTTTCCTGTACTTAAGTCGGCATTGTGACTTTTCTATTTCATTCCGATGCAATTTCTGTGTTTCATCGTCAATAAGAAGGTCGGAGGGATACAGTAAACCTGAAGTGAAGTATCGGAATCAATAACTAGTGTCACAGGAATGGTTCAAAACATAGACATTAAGAAGAGTCAGTTTCCTTGTACTTAGGTCGGCATTGTGCCTTTTCTATTTAATTCCGATGCAATTTCTGTGTTTCATCGTCAATAGAAAGGTCAGAGGGATACAGTAGACCTGAAGTGAAGCATCGGAATCTATAACTAGTGTAACAGGAATGGTTCAAACCACAGACAGTAAGAAGGGTCAGTTATCTCGTACTTAAGACGGCATTGTGCCTTTTGTATTTAATTCCGAAGCAATTTCTGTGTTTCATCGTCAATAAGAAGGTCAGAGGGATACAGTAAACCTGATGCAAAGCAACGGAATCTATAACGAGTGTTACAAGAATTGTTCACAACATAGACATTAAGAAGAGACAGTTTTCCTGTACTTAAGTCGGCATTGTGCCTTTTGTATTTAATTCCGATGCAATTTCTGTGTTTCATCGTCAATAAGAAGGTCAGAGGGATACAGTAAACCTGACGTCAAGCATCGGAATCTATAACTAGTGTCCCAGGAATGGTTCAAAACATAGACAGTAACAAGAGTCAGTTTTCTTGTACTTAAGTCGGCATTGTGCCTTTTGCATTTAATTCCGATACAATTTCAGTGTTTCACAGTCAATAAGAAAGTCAGAGGCATACAGTAAACCTGAAGTGAAACATCGGAATCTATTACTAGTGTCACAGGAATGGTTCAAAACATAGACAGTAAGAAGAGTCAGTTTTCTTGTACTTAAGTCGGCATTGTGATGTTTGTATTTAATTCCGATGCAATTTCTGTGTTTCATCGTCAATAAGAAGGTCAGAGGCATACAGTAAAACTGAAGTGAAGCATCGGAATCTATAACAAGTGTCACAGGAATGGTTCATAACATAGACAGTAAGAAGAGTCAGTTTTCTTGTACTTAAGTCGGCACTGTGCATTTTGTATTTAATTCCGATGCAATTTCAGTGTTTCATCATCAATAAGAAGGTCAGAGGGATACAGTAAACCTGAAGTGGAGCATCAGAATCTATAACTAGTGTCACAGGAATGGTTCAAAACATAGACAGTAAGAAGAGTCAGTTTACTTGTACTTAAGCCGGCATTGTGCCTTTTCTATTTAATTCCGATGCTATGTCTATGTTTCATCGTCTATAAGAAGGTCGGAGGGATACAGTAAACCTGAAGTGAAGCATCGGAATCTATAACTAGTGTCACAGGAATGGTTCAAAACATAGACAGTAAGAAGAGTCAGTTTCCTTGTACTGAAGTCGGCCTTGTGCCTTTTCTATTTAATTCCGATGCAATTTCTATGTTTCATCGTCTATTAGAAGGTCGGAGGGATACAGTAAACCTGAAGTGAAGCATCGGAATCTATAAGTAGTGTCACAGGAATGGTTCAAAGCATTGACAGTAAGAAGAGTCAGTTATCTTGTACTTAAGTCGGCATTATGCCTTTTGTATTTAATTCCGAAGCAATGTCTGTGTTTCATCGTCAATAAGAATGTCAGAGGGATACAGTAAACCTCAAGTAAAGCATCGGAATCTATAACGAGTGTCACATAAATGGTTCAAAACATAGACAGTAAGAAGAGTCAGTTTTCTTGTACTTAAGTCGGCGTTGTGCCTTTTGTATTTAATTCCGATGCAATTTCGGTGTTTCATCGTCAATAAGAAGGTCAGAGGGATACAGTGAACCTGAAGTGAAGCATCGGAATCTATAACTAGTGTCACAGGAATGGTTCAAAACATAGACAGTAAGAAGAGTCAATTTTCTTGTACTTAAGTCGGCATTGTGCCTTTTGTATTTAATTCCGATGCAATTTCTGTGTTTCATCGTCAATAGGAAGGTCAGAGGGATACAGTAACCCTGAAGTGAAGCATCGGAATCTATAACTAGTGTCACAGGAATGGTTCAAAACATAGACAGTAAGAAGAGTCAGTTTTCTTGTACTTAAGTCGGCATTGTGCCTTTTGTATTTAATTCCGATGCAATTTCTGTGTTTCAACGTCAAAAAGAAGGTCGGAGGGATACAGTAAACCTGAAGTGAAGCATCGGAATCCATAACTAGTGTCACATGAATGGCTCAAAACATAGACAGTAAGAAGAGTCAGTTTTCTTGTTCTTAAGTCAGCATTGTGCCTTTTGTATTTGATGCCAATGCAATTTCTGTGTTTCATCGTCAATAAGAAGGTCAGAGGGATACAGTAAAGCTGAAGTGAAGCATCGGAATCTATAACTAGTGTCACAGAAATGGTTCAATACATAGACAATAAGCAGAGTCAGTTTTCTTGTACTTAAGTCGCTATTGTGCCTTTTGTATTTCTATCTGAAGCAAATTCTGTGTTTCGTCGTCACTAAGAAGGTCAGAGGCATACAGTAAACCTGAAGTGAAGCATCGGAATCTATAACTGGTGTCACAGGAATGGTTCAAAACGTAGACAGTAAGAGGAGTCAGTTTTCTTGTACTTAAATCGGCATTGTGCCTTTTGTATTTAATTCCGATGCAATTTCTGTGTTTCATCGTCAATAAGAAGGTAAGAGGGATACAGTAAACCTCAAGCGAAGCATCGGAATCTATAACTAGTGTCACAGGAATGGTTCAAAACATAGACAGAAAGAAGAGTCTGTCTTCTTGTAGTGAAGTCGGCATTGTGCCTCTTGTATTTAATTCCGATGCAATTTCAGTGTTTCATAGTCAATAAGAAAGTCAGAGGCATACAGTAAACCTGAAGTGAAGCATCGGCATCTATAACTAGTGTCACAGGAATGGTACAAAACATAGACAGTAAGAAGAGTCAGTTTTCTTGTACTTAGGTCGGAATTGTGCCTTTTGTATTTAATTCCGATGCAATTTCTGTGATTCATCGTCAATAAGAAGGTCAGAGGTATACAGTAAACCTGAAGTGAAGCATCGGAATCTGTAACTAGTGTCACAGGTATGGTTCAAAACATAGACAGTAAGAAGAGTCGATTTTCTTGTAATTAAGTCGGCATTGTGCCCTTTGTATTTATTTCCGATGCAATATCTGTTTTTCACCGCCAATAAGAAGGTCAGAGGGATACAGTAAACCTAAAGTGAAGCATCGGAATCTATAACTTGTGTCACAGGAATGGTTCATGACATAGACAGTAAGAAGAGTCAGTTTCCTTGTACTTAAGTCGGCATTGTGACTTTTCTATTTAATTCCGATGCAATTTCTGTGTTTCATCGACAATAAGAAGGTCAGAGGCATACAGTAAAACTTAAGTGAAGCATCGGAATCTATAACAAGTGTCACAGGAATGGTTCAAAACATAGACAGTAAGAAGAGTCAGTTTTCTTGTACTTAAGTCGGCACTGTGCATTTTGTATTTAATTCCGATGCAATTTCAGTGTTTCATCATCAATAAGAAGGTCAGAGGGCTACAGTAAACCTGAAGTGGCGCATCGGAATCTATAACTAGTGTCACAGGAATGGTTCAAAACATAGACAGTAAGAGGAGTCAGTTTACTTGTACTTAAGTCGGCATTGTGCCTTTTCTATTTAATTCCGATCCAATTTCTATGTTTCATCGTCTATAAAACGTCGGAGGGATACAGTAAACCTGAAGTGAAGCATCGGAATCTATAACTAGTGTCACAGGAATGGTTCAAAACATAGACAGTAAGAAGAGTCAGTTTTCTCGTACTTAAGTCGGAATTGTGACTTTTGTATTTCATTCCGATGCAATTTCTTTGTTTCATCGTCAAAAAGAAGGTCAGAGGGATACAGTGAACCTGAAGTGAAGCATCGGAATCTATAACTAGTGTCACAGTAATGGTTCAAACATAGACAGTAAGAAGGGTCTGTTTTCTTGTTCTGAAGTCGGCCTTGTGCCTTTTCTATTTAATTCCGATGCAATTTCTATGTATCATCGTCTATAAGAAGGTCGAAGGGATACAGTAAACCTGAAGTGAAGCATCGAAATCTATAACTAGTGTCACAGGAATGGTTCAAAATATTGACAGCAAGAAGAGTCAGTTATCTTGTACTTAAGTCGGCATTGTGCCTTTTGTATTTAATTCCGAAGCAATTTCTGTGTTTCATCGTCAATAAGAAGGTCAGAGGGATATAGTAAACCTGAAGTAAAGCACCGGAATCTATAACGAGTGTCACATGAATTGTTCAAAACATTGACAGTAAGAAGAGGCAGTTTTCTTGTACTTAAGTCGGCATTGTGCCTTTTGTATTTAATTCCGATGCAATTTCGGTGTTTCATCGTCAATAAGAAGGTCAGAGGGATACAGTGAACCTGAAGTGAAGCATCGGAATCTATAACTAGTGTCACAGGAATGGTTCAAAGCATAGACAGTAAGAAGAGTCAGTTTTCTTGTACTTAAGTCGGCATTGTGCTTTTTGTATTTAATACCGATGCAATTTCTGTGTTTCATCGTCAATAAGTAGGTCAGAGGGATACAGTAACCCTGAAGTCAACCATCGGAATCTATCACTAGTGTCACAGGAATGGTTCAAAACATAGACAGTAAGAAGAGTCAGTTTTCTTGTATTTAAGTCGGCATTGTGCCTTTTGTATTTAATTCCGATGCAATTTCTGTGTTTCATCGTCAAAAAGAAGGTCAGAGGGATACAGTAAACCTGAAGTGAAGCATCGGAATCCATAACTAGTGTCACATGAATGGATCAAAACATAGACAGTAAGAAGAGTCAGTTTTCTTGTACTTAAGTCCGCATTGTGCCTTTTGTATTTAATTCCAATGCAATTTCTGTGTTTCTTCGTCAATGGAAAGGTCCGAGGGGTACAGTAAACTTGAAGTGAAGCATCGGAATCTATAACTAGTGTCACATGAATGGTTCAAAACATAGACAGTAAGAAGAGTCATTTTTCTTGTACTTAAGTCAGCATTGTGCCTTTTGTATTTAATTCCGATGCAATTTCTGTGATTCATCGTCAATAAGGAGGTCAGAGGTATACAGTAAACCTGAAGTGAAGCATCGGAATCTGTAACTAGTGTCACAGGTATCGTTCAAAACATAGACAGTAAGAAGAGTCATTTTTCTTGTAATTAAGTCGGCATTGTGCCTTTTGTATTTAATTCTGATGCAATTTCAGTGTTTCATCGTCAATAAGAAGGTCAGAGGGATACAGTAAACCTAAAGTGAAGCATAGGATTCTATAACTAGTGTCACAGGAATGGTTCAAATATTACACAGTAAGAAGAGTCAGTTATCTTGTACTTAAGTCGGCATTGTGCCTATTGTATTTAATTCCGATGCAATTTCTGTGTTTCATCGTCAATAAGAACTTCAGAAGGATAGAGTAAACCTGAAGTGAAGCATCGGAATCTATAACTAGTGTCACAGGATTGGTTCAAAACATAGACAGTAAGAAGAGTCAATTTTCTTGTACTTAAGTCGGCATTGTGCATTTTATATTTAATTCCGTTGCAAATTGTGTGATTCATCGTCAATACGAAGGTCAGAGGGATACAGTAAAGCTGAAGTGAAGCATCGGAATCTATAACTAGTGTAACAGGAATGGTTCAAACATAGACAGTTAGAAGAGTTAGTTTTCTTGTACTTAAGTCGGCATTGTGACTTTCCTATTTAATTCCGATGCAATTTCTGTGTTTCATCGTCAATAAGACGGTCGGAGGGATACAGTAAACCGGAAGTGAAGCATCGGAATCAATAACTAGTGTCACAGGAATGGTTCAAAACATAGACATTAAGAAGAGTTAGTTTTCTTGTACTTAGGTCGGCATCGTGCCTTTTCTATTTAATTCCGATGCTATTTCTGCGTTTCATCGTCAATAGGAAGGTCAGAGGGATACAGTAAACCTGAAGTGAAGCATCGGAATCTATAACTAGTGTAACAGGAATGGTTCAAACCACAGACAGTAAGAAGAGTCAGTTTTCTTGTACTTAAATCGGCATTGTGCCTTTTATATCTAATTCCGATGCAATTTCTGTGTTTCATCGCCAATAAGAAGGTCAGAGGGATACAGTAAACCTGAAGTGAAGCATCGGAATCAATAACTAGTGTCACAGGTATGGTTCAAAACATAGACAGTAAGAAGAGTCATTTTTCTTGTAATTATGTCGGCATTGTGCCCTTTGTATTTATTTCCGATGCAATATCTGATTTTCATCGCCAATAAGTAGGTCAGAGGGATACAGTAAACCTAAAGTGAAGCATCGGAAACTATAACTTGTGTCACAGGAATGGTTCAAGGCATAGACAGTAAGAAGAGTCAGTTTTCTTGTACTGAAGTCGGATCTTGTGCCTTTTCTATTTAATTCCGATGCAATTTCTATGTTTCATCGTCTATAAGAAGGTCGAAGGGATACAGTAAACCTGAAGTGAAGCATCGGAATCTATAACTAGTGTCACAGGAATGGTTCAAAACATAGACAGTAAGAAGAGTCAATTTTCTTGTACTTAAGTCGGCATTGGGCATTTTGTATTTAATTCCGTTGCAAATTGTGTGTTTCATCGTCAATACGAAGGTCAGAGGGATACAGTAAACCTGAAGTGAAGCATCGGAATCTATAACTAGTGTAACAGGAATGGTTCAAACATAGACAGTTAGAAGAGTTAGTTTTCTTTTACTTAAGTCGGCATTGTGACTTTTCTATTTAATTCCGATGCAATTTCTGTGTTTCATCGTCAATAAGAAGGTCGGAAGGATACAGTAAACCTGAAGTGAGGCATCGGAATCAATAACTAGTGTCACAGGAATGGTTCAAAACATAGACATTAAGAAGAGTCAATTTTCTTGTACTTAAGTCGGCATTGTGCCTTTTGTATTTAATTCCGATGCAATTTCTGTGTTTCATCGTCAATAAGAAGGTCAGAGGGATACAGTAACCCTGAAGTGAACCATCGGAAACTATAACTAGTCTCACAGGAAAGGTTCAAAACATAGACAGTAAGAAGAGTCAGTTTTCTTGTACTTAAGTCGGCATTGTGCCTTTTGTATTTAATTCCGATGCAATTTCGGTGTTTCATCGTCAAAAAGACGGTCAGAGGGATACAGTAAACCTGAAGTGAAGCATCGGAATCCATAACTAGTGTCACATGAATGGTTCAAAACATAGACAGTAAGAAGAGTCAGTTTTCTTGTACTTAAGTCAGCATTGTGCCTTTTGTATTTAATTCCAATGCAATTTCAGTGTTTCATCGTCAATAAGAAGGTGCAAGGTATATAGTAAACCCGAAGTGATGCATCGGAATCTATAACTGGACTCACGGGAGAGGTTCAAATCATAGAAATTTAGAGTGAAAGTCCTCTTGTACTTAAGTCGGCATTGTGCCTTTTGTATTAAATTCGGATGCAATTTCTGTGTTTCATCGTCAATAAGAAGGTCCAAGGGAAACAGTAAACCTGAAGTGAAGCATCGGAACTAAAAACAGGACTCACAGGAGAGGTTCAAATAATAGAAAGTGAGAGTGTCAGTCCTCTTGTATTTAAGTCGGCATTGTGCCTTTTGTACTAAATTCGGATGCAATTTCTGTGTTTCAACGTCAATACGAAGATCCAAGGGATACAGTAAACCTGAAGTGAAGCATCAGAATCTAAAACTGGACTCACTGGTGAGGTTCAACCCATAGAAAGTGAGAGTGTGAGTTCTCTTGTACTTAAGTCGGCATTGTGCCTTTTGAATTTAATTTCGATGCAATTTCTGTGTTTCATCGTCAATAAGAAGGTGGAAGGTATACAGTAAACCTGAAGTGAAGCATCAGAATCTAAAACTGGACTCACTGGAGAGGTTCAAATCATAGAAAGTGAGTGTGTTAGTCCTCTGGTACTTAAGTCAGCATTGTGCCTTTTGTATTAAATTCGGATGGAATTTCTGTGTTTCATCGTCAATAAGATGGTGCAAGGTATACAGTAAACGTGAAGTGAAGCATCGGAATCTAAAACTGAACTCATAGGAGAGGTTCAAATCATGGAAAGTGAGAGTGTCGGTCATCTTGTACTAAAATCGGCATTGTGCCTTTTGTATTAAAATCGGATGAAATTTCTGTGTTTCATCGTCAATAAGAAGGTGCAAGGTATACAGTAAACCTGAAGTGAAGCATCGGAATTAAAAACTGGTCTCACAGGAGAGCTTCAAATCATAGAAAGTTAGAGTGTCAGTCCTCTTGTACTTGAGTCGGCATTGTGCACTTTGTATTAAATTCGGATGCAATTTCTGTGTTTCATCGCCAATAAGAAGGTCTAAGGGATACAGTAAACCTGAAGTGAAGCATCGGAATCTAAAACTGAACTCATAGGAGAGGTTCAAATCATAGAAAGTGAGAGTGTCAGTCCTCTGGTACTTAAGTCGGCATTGTGCCTTTTGTATTAAATTCGGATGCAATTTCAGTGTTTCATCGTCAACAAGAAGGTGCTAGGTATACAGTAATCCTGAAGTGAAGCTTCGGAATCTACGACTGGAGTCACAGGAGAGGTTCAAATCATAGAAAGTGAGAGTGTCAGTCCTCTTTTACTTAAGTCGGAATTGTGCTTTTCAATTGAATTCCGATGCAATTTCTGTGTGTCATCGTCAATAAGAAGGTCCAAGGGATACAGTAAACCTGAAGTGAAATACTGAAATCTAAAACTGGACCCACAGGAGAGGTTCATTTCATAGAAAGTTAGTGTGTCAGTCCTCATGTACTTAAGTCGGCATTGTGCGTTTTGTTTTAAATTCGGATGCAAACTCTGTGTTTCATCGTCAACAAGAAGGTCCAAGGGATACAGTAAACCTGAAGTGAAGCATCGGAATCTAAAACTGGACTCACAGGAGAGGTTCAAATCATAGAAAGTGAGAGTGTCAGTCCTCTTGTACTTAAGTCGGCATTGTGCCTGATGTATTAAATTCGGAGCAATTTCTGTGTTTCATCGTCAATAAGAGTGTGCAAGGTATACAGTAATCTTGAAGTGAAGCATCGGAATCTGAAACTGGACTAACAGGAGAGGTTCAAATCGTAGGAAGTGAGAGTGTCAGTCCTCTTGTACTTAAGTCGGCATTGTGCTTTTGCATTAAATGCGGATGCAATTTCTGTGTTTTATCGTCAATAAGAAGGTGCAAGGTATACAGTGAACCTGAAGTGAAGCATCGGAATCTAAAACTGGACTCACAGGAAAGGTACAAATCATAGAAAGTGAGTGTGTTAGTCCTCTTGTACTTAAGTCAGCATTGTGCCTTTTGTATTAAATTCGGATGGAATTTCTGTGTTTCATCGTCAATAAGATGGTGCAAGGTATACAGTAAACGTGAAGTGAAGCATCGGAATCTAAAACTAGACTCACACAAGAGGTTCAAATCATAGAAAGTTAGAGTATCAGTCCTCTTGTACTTAAGTCGGCATTGTGCCTTTTGTATTAAATTCGGATGCAAACTCTGTGTTTCATTGGCAATAAGAATGTCCAAGGGATACAGTAAACCTGAAGTGAAGCAACGGAATCTAAAACTGGACTCACAGGAGAGGTTCAAATCATAGAAAGTGAGAGTGTCAGTCCTCTTTTACTTAAGTCGGAATTGTGCCTTTTGAATTTAATTCCGATGCAATTTCTGTGTGACATCGTCAATAAGAAGGTCCAAAGGATACAGTAAACCTGAAGTGAAGCATCGAAATCTAAAACTGGACTAACAGGAGAGGTTCAAATCATATAAAGTTAGAGTATCAGTCCTCATGTACTAAAGTCGGCATTGTGCCTTTTGTATTAAATTCGGATGCAAACTCTGTGTTTCATCGTCAATAAGAAGGTCCAAGGGATACTGTAAACCTGAAGTGAAGCATCGGAATCTAAAACTAGACTCACAGGAGAGGTTCAAATCATAGAAAGTTAGAGTGTCAGTCCTCTTGCACTTAAGTCGTCATTGTGCCTTTTGTGTTAAATTCGGTTGCAAACTCTGTGTTTCGTCGTCAACAAGAAGGTGCTAGGTATACAGTAAACCTGAAGTGAAGCATCGGAATCTAAGACTGGACTCACAGGAGAGTTTCAAATCATACAAAGTGTGAGTGTCAGTCCTATTGTACTTAAGTCGGTATTGTGCCTTTTGTATTAAATTCGGATGCCAATTCTGTGTTTCATCGTCAATAAGAAGGTATAAGGGATACAGTAAAGCTGAAGTAAAGCATCAGAATCTATAACTGGGCTTACAGGGGAGGTTCAAATAATAGGGAGTTAGAGTGTCACTCTTCTTGGACATACGTCGGCATTGTGCCTTTTGAATTTAATTCCGATGCAATTTCTGTGTTTCATCGATAATAAGAAGGTGCAAGGTATACAGTAAACCTGAAGTGAAGCATCGGATTCTAAAACTGGACTCACAGGAATGGTTCAAATCATAGAAAATTAGAGTGTCAGTCCTCTTGTACTTAAGTCGCCATTGTGCCTTTTGTATTAAATTCGGATGCAATTTCTGTGTTTCATCGTCAATAAGAATGTCCAAGGGATACAGTAAACGTGAAGTGAAGCATCGGAATCTAAAACTGGACTCATAGGAGAGGCTCAAATCATAGAAAGTGAGAGCGTCAGTCCTCTTGTACTTAAGTCATCATTGTGCCTATTGTATTAAACTCGGATGCAATTTCTGTGTTTCATCGTCAATAAGAAGGTGCAAGGTATTCAGTAATCTTGAAGTGAACCATCGGAATCTAAAACTGGACTCACAGGATAGGTTCAAATCGTAGAAAGTGAGAGTGTCAGTCCTCTTGTACTTAAGTCGGCATTGTGCTTCTGTATTAAATGCGGATGCAAATTCTGTGTTTCATCGTCAATAAGAAGGTGCAAGGTATACAGTAAACCTGAAGTGAAGCATCGGAATCTAAAACTAGACTCACAGGAGAGGTACAAATCATAGAAAGTGAGAGTGTTAGTCCTCTTGTACTTAAGTCGGCATTGTGCCTTTTGAATTTAATTCCGATGCAATTTCTGTGTTTCATCGTCAATAAGAAGGTGCAAGGTATACAGTAAACCTGAAGTGAAGCATCGGAATTAAAAACTGGTCTCACAGGAGAGCTTCAAATCATAGAAAGTGAGAGTGTCAGTCCTCTTGTACTTGAGTCGGCATTGTGCACTTTGTATTAAATTCGGATGCAATTTCTGTGTTTCATCGCCAATAAGAAGGTCTAAGGGATACAGTAAACCTGAAGTGAAGCATCGGAATCTAAAACTGAACTCATAGGAGAGGTTCAAATCATAGAAAGTGAGAGTGTCAGTCCTCTGGTACTTAAGTCGGCATTGTGCCTTTTGTATTAAATTCGGATGCAATTTCAGTGTTTCATCGTCAACAAGAAGGTGCTAGGTATACAGTAATCCTGAAGTGAAGCTTCGGAATCTAAGACTGGAGTCACAGGAGAGGTTCAAATCATAGAAAGTGAGAGTGTCAGTCCTCTTTTACTTAAGTCGGAATTGTGCTTTTCAATTGAATTCCGATGCAATTTCTGTGTGTCATCGTCATTAAGAAGGTCCAAGGGATACAGTAAACCTGAAGTGAAATATTGAAATCTAAAACTGGACCCACAGGAGAGGTTCATTTCATAGAAAGTTAGTGTGTCAGTCCTCATGTGCTTAAGTCGGCATTGTGCGTTTTGTTTTAAATTCGGATGCAAACTCTGTGTTTCATCGTCAACAAGAAGGTCCAAGGGATACAGTAAACCTGAAGTGAAGCATCGGAATCTAAAACTGGACTCACAGGAGAGGTTCAAATCATAGAAAGTGAGAGTGTCAGTCCTCTTGTACTTAAGTCGGCATTGTGCCTGATGTATTAAATTCGGAGCAATTTCTGTGTTTCATCGTCAATAAGAGTGTGCAAGGTATACAGTAATCTTGAAGTGAAGCATCGGAATCTGAAACTGGACTAACAGGAGAGGTTCAAATCGTAGGAAGTGAGAGTGTCAGTCCTCTTGTACTTAAGTCGGCATTGTGCTTTTGTATTGAATGCGGATGCAATTTCTGTGTTTTATCGTCAATAAGAAGGTGCAAGGTATACAGTGAACCTGAAGTGAAGCATCGGAATCTAAAACTGGACTCACAGGAAAGGTACAAATCATAGAAAGTGAGTGTGTTAGTCCTCTTGTACTTAAGTCAGCATTGTGCCTTTTGTATTAAATTCGGATGGAATTTCTGTGTTTCATCGTCAATAAGATGGTGCAAGGTATACAGTAAACGTGAAGTGAAGCATCGGAATCTAAAACTAGACTCACACAAGAGGTTCAAATCATAGAAAGTTAGAGTATCAGTCCTCTTGTACTTAAGTCGGCATTGTGCCTTTTGTGTTAAATTCGGATGCAAACTCTGTGTTTCATTGGCAATAAGAATGTCCAAGGGATACAGTAAACCTGAAGTGAAGCAACGGAATCTAAAACTGGACTCACAGGAGAGGTTCAAATCATAGAAAGTGAGAGTGTCAGTCCTCTTTTACTTAAGTCGGAATTGTGCCTTTTGAATTTAATTCCGATGCAATTTCTGTGTGACATCGTCAATAAGAAGGTCCAAAGGATACAGTAAACCTGAAGTGAAGCATCGAAATCTAAAACTGGACTAACAGGAGAGGTTCAAATCATAGAAAGTTAGAGTATCAGTCCTCATGTACTAAAGTCGGCATTGTGCCTTTTGTATTAAATTCGGATGCAAACTCTGTGTTTCATCGTCAATAAGAAGGTCCAAGGGATACTGTAAACCTGAAGTGAAGCATCGGAATCTAAAACTAGACTCACAGGAGAGGTTCAAATCATAGAAAGTTAGAGTGTCAGTCCTCTTGCACTTAAGTCGTCATTGTGCCTTTTGTGTTAAATTCGGATGCAAACTCTGTGTTTCATCGTCAACAAGAAGGTGCTAGGTATACAGTAAACCTGAAGTGAAGCATCGGAATCTAAGACTGGACTCACAGGAGAGTTTCAAATCATACAAAGTGAGAGTGTCAGTCCTATTGTACTTAAGTCGGTATTGTGCCTTTTGTATTAAATTCGGATGCCAATTCTGTGTTTCATCGTCAATAAGAAGGTATAAGGGATACAGTAAACCTGAAGTAAAGCATCAGAATCTATAACTGGACTTACAGGGGAGGTTCAAATAATAGGGAGTTAGAGTGTCACTCTTCTTGGACATACGTCGGCATTGTGCCTTTTGAATTTAATTACGATGCAATTTCTGTGTTTCATCGATAATAAGAAGGTGCAAGGTATACAGTAAACCTGAAGTGAAGCATCGGATTCTAAAACTGGACTCACAGGAATGGTTCAAATCATAGAAAATTAGAGTGTCAGTCCTCTTGTACTTAAGTCGCCATTGTGCCTTTTGTATTAAATTCGGATGCAATTTCTGTGTTTCATCGTCAATAAGAATGTCCAAGGGATACAGTAAACGTGAAGTGAAGCATCGGAATCTAAAACTGGACTCACAGGAGAGGCTCAAATCATAGAAAGTGAGAGCGTCAGTCCTCTTGTACTTAAGTCATCATTGTGCCTATTGTATTAAACTCGGATGCAATTTCTGTGTTTCATCGTCAATAAGAAGGTGCAAGGTATTCAGTAATCTTGAAGTGAACCATCGGAATCTAAAACTGGACTCACAGGATAGATTCAAATCGTAGAAAGTGAGAGTGTCAGTCCTCTTGTACTTAAGTCGGCATTGAGCTTCTGTATTAAATGCGGATGCAAATTCTGTGTTTCATCGTCAATAAGAAGGTGCAAGGTATACAGTAAACCTGAAGTGAAGCATCGGAATCTAAAACTAGACTCACAGGAGAGGTACAAATCATAGAAAGTGAGAGTGTTAGTCCTCTTGTACTTAAGTCGGCATTGTGCCTTTTGAATTTAATTCCGATGCAATTTCTGTGTTTCATCGTCAACAAGAAGGTGCAAGGTATACAGTAAACCTGAAGTGAAGCATCGGAATCTGAAACTGGACTCACAGGAGAGGTTCAAATCATAGAAAGTTAGAGTGTCAGTCCTCTTGTACTTGAGTCGGCATTGTGCCTTTTGTATTAAATTCGGATGCAATTTCTGTGTTTCATCGTCAATAAGAATGTCCAAGGGAAACAGTAAACCTGAAGTGAAGCATCTGAATCTAAAACTGGACTCACAGGGGAGGTTCAAAACGTGGAAAGTGAGAGTGTCAGTCCTCTTGTACTTAAGTCGGCATTGTGCCTTTTGTATTAAATTCGGATGCAACCTCTGTGTTTCATTGGCAATAAGAAGGTCCAAGGGATACAGTAAACCAGAAGTGAATCATCGGAATCTAAAACTGGACTCACAGGAGAGGTTCAAATCACAGAAAGTTAGAGTGTCAGTCCTCTTGCACTTATGTCGGCATTGTGCCTTTTGAATTTAATTCCGCTCCAATTTCTTTGTTTTATCGTCAATAAGAACGTCCAAGGGATACAGTAAACCTGAAGTGAAGCAACGGAATCTAAAACTGGACTCACAGGAGAGGTTCAAATCATAGAAAGTGAGAGTGTCAGTCCTCTTTTACTTAAGTCGGAATTGTGCCTTTTGAATTTAATTACGATGCAATTTCTGTGTGTCATCGTCAATAAGAAGGTCCAAGGGATACAGTAAACCTGAAGTGAAGCATCGAAATCTAAAACTGGACTCACAGGAGAGGTTCAATTCATAGAAAGTTAAGTTGTCAGTCCTCATGTACTTAAGTCGGCATTGTGCCTTTTGTATTAAATTCGGATGCAAACTCTTTGTGTCATCGTCAATAAGAAGGTCCAAGGGATACAGTAAACCTGAAGGGAAGCATCGGAACTAAAAACAGGACTCACAGGAGAGGTTCAAATAATAGAAAGTGAGAGTGTCAGTCCTCTTGTACTTAAGTCGCCATTGTGCCTTTTGTATTAAATTCGGATGCTATTTCTGTGTTTCCTCGTCAATAAGAATGTCCAAGGGATACAGTAAGCCTGAAGTGAAGCAGCTGAATCTAAAACTGGACTCACTGGAGAGGTTCAAATCATGGAAAGTGAGAGTGTCAGCCCTCTTGTACTAAAGTCGGCATTGTGCCTTTTGTATTAAATTCGGATGAAATTTCTGTGTTTCATCGTCAATAAGAAGGTGCAAAGTATACAGTAAGCCTGAAGTGACGGATCGGAATCTAAAACTGCACTCACAGGAGAGGTTCAAATCATAGAAAGTGAGAGTGTCATTCCTCTTGTACTTGAGTCGGCATTGTGCCTTTTGTATTAATTTCGGATGCAATTTCTGTGTTTCATCGTCAATAAGAAGGTCCAAGGGATACTGTAAACCTGAAGTGAAGCATCGGAATCTAAAAGTAGACTCACAGGAGAGGTTCAAATCATAGAAAGTTAGAGAGTCAGTCCTCTTGCACTTATGTCGGCATTGTGCCTTTTGTGTTAAATTCGGATGCAAACTCTGTGTTTCATCGTCAACAAGAAGGTGCTAGGTATACAGTAAACCTGAAGTGAAGCATCGGAATCTATGACTGGACTCACAGGAGTGGTTCAAATCATAGAATGTGAGAGTGTCAGTCCTATTGCACTTAAGTCGGTATTGTGCCTTTTGTATTAAATTCGGATGCCAATTCTGTGTTTCATCGTCAATAAGAAGGTCCAAGGGATACAGTAAACCTGAAGTGAAGCATCAGAATCTAAAACTGGACTTACAGGAGAGCTTCAAATCATAGGGAGTTAGAGTGTCACTCCTCTTGTACTTGAGTCGGTATTGTGCCTTTGTATTAAATTCGGATGCAATTTCTGTGTTTCATCGTCAATAAGAAAGTCCAAGGGATACAGTAAACCTTAAGTGAAGCAACTGAATCTAATACTGGACTCAAGGGAGAGGTTCAAATCATAGTGTGTTAAAGTGTCAGTCCTCTTTTACTTAAGTCGGCATTGAGCCTTTTGTATTAAATTCGGATGCAATGTCTGTGTTTCACCGTCAATAAGAATGTCCAAGGGATACAGTAAACCTGAAGTGAATCATCGGAATCTAAAACTGGACTCACAGGAGAGGTTCAAATCACAGAAATTTAGAGTGTCAGTCCTCTTGCACTTATGTCGGCATTGTGCCTTTTGAATTTAATTCCGCTCCAATTTCTGTGTTTTATCGTCAATAAGAACGTCCAAGGGATACAGTAAACCTGAAGTGAAGCAACGGAATCTAAAACTGGACTCACAGGAGAGGTTCAAATCATAGAAAGTGAGAGTGTCCGTCCTCTTTTACATAAGTCGGAATTGTGCCTTTTGAATTTAATTACGATGCAATTTCTGTGTGTCATCGTCAATAAGAAGGTCCAAGGGATACAGTAAACCTGAAGTGAAGCGTCGAAATCTAAAACTGGACTCACAGGAGAGGTTCAATTCATAGAAAGTTAGGTTGTCAGTCCTCATGTACTTAAGTCGGCATTGTGCCTTTTGTATTAAATTCGGATGCAAACTCTGTGTGTCATCGTCAATAAGAATGTCCAAGGGATACAGTAAACCTGAAGAGAAGCATCGGAACTAAAAACAGGACTCACAGGAGAGGTTCAAATAATAGAAAGTGAGAGCGTCAGTCCTCTTGTACTTAAGTCGCCATTGTGCCTTTTGTATTAAATTCGGATGCTATTTCTGTGTTTCCTCGTCAATAAGAATGTCCAAGGGATACAGTAAGCCTGAAGTGAAGCATCTGAATCTAAAACTGGACTCACTGGAGAGGTTCAAATCATGGAAAGTGAGAGTGTCAGCCCTCTTGTACTAAAGTCGGCATTGTGCATTTTGTATTAAATTCGGATGAAATTTCTGTGTTTCATCGTCAATAAGAAGGTGCAAAGTATACAGTAAGCCTGAAGTGACGCATCGGAATCTAAAACTGGACTCACAGGAGAGGTTCAAATCATAGAACGTTAGAGTGTCAGTCCTCTCTTACTTAGGTCGGCATTGTGCCTTTTGTATTAAATTCGGATGCAATTTCTGTGTTTCATCGTCAATAAGAAGGTCCAAGGGATACAGTAAACATTAGGGGAAGCATCGGAATATAAAACTGGACTCACAGGAGAGGTTCAAATCGTAGTATGTTAGATTGTCAGTCCTCTTTTACTTAAGTCGGCATTGTGCCTTTTGTATTAAATTCGGATGAAATTTCTGTTTTTAATTGTCAATTAGAAGGTCCAAGGGATACAGTAAACCTGAAGTGAAGCATCGGAATCTAAAACTCGACACACAGGAGATGTTCAAATCATAGACAGTTAGAGTGTCACTCCCCTTGTACTTCAGACGGTATTGTGCCTTTTGTATTAAATTCGGATGCAATATCTGTGTTTTATCGTCAATAAGAATGTCCAAGGGATACAGTAAACGTGAAGTGAAGCATCGGAATCTAAAACTAGACTCACACAATAGGTTCAAATCATAGAAAATTAGAGTATCAGTCCTCTTGTACTTATGTCGGCATTGTGATTTTTGTATTAAATTCGGATGCAAACTCTGTGTTTCATTGGCAATAAGAAGGTCCTAGGGATATAGTAAACCTAAAGTGAAGCATCGGAATCTAAAACTGGACTCACAGGAGAGGTTCAAATCACAGAAAGTTAGAGTGTCAGTCCTCTTGTACTTAAGTCGGCATAGTGCCTTTTGAATTTAATTCCGATGCAATTTCTGTGTTTTATCGGTAATAATAACGTCCAAGGGATACAGTGAACCTGAAGTGAAGCAACGGAATCTAAAACTGCACTCACAGGAGAGGTTCAAATCATAGATAGTGAGAGTGTCAGTCCTCTTTTACTTAAGTCGGAATTGTGCCTTTTGAATTTAATTCCGATGCAGTTTCTGTGTGTCATCGTCAATAAGAAGGTCCAAGGGATACAGTAAACCTGAAGTGAAGCATCGGAATCTAAAACTGGACTCACAGGAAAGATTCAAATCATAGATAGTTAGAATGTCACTCCTCTTGTACTTAAGTCGGTATTGTGCCTTTTGTATTAAATTCGGATGCGATTTCTGTGTTTCATCATCAATAAGAAGCTCCAATGGATACAGTAAACCTTAAGGGAAGCATCGGAATCTAAAAATGGACTCACAGGAGAGGTTCAAATCATAGAATGTTAGAGTGTCAGTCCTCTTTTACTTAAGTCGGCTTTGTGCCTTTTGTATTAAATTCGGATGAAATTTCTGTGTTTAATCGTCAATAAGAAGGTCCAAGGGATACAGTAAACCTGAAGTGAAGCATCGGAATCTAAAACTTTACTCACAGGAGGGATTCAAATCATAGATAGTGAGAGTGTCAGTCCTCTTGTACTTAAGTCGGCATTGTGCTTTTTATATTAAATTCCGATACAATTTCTGTGTCATATCGTCAATAAGAAGGACCAATGGATACAGTAAACCTGAAGGGAAGCATCGGAATCTAAAACTGGACTCACAGGAGAGGTTCAAATCATGGAATGTTAGAGTGTCAGTCCTCTTTTACTTAATTCGGCATTGTGCCCTTTGTATTAAATTCGGATGCAATTTCTGTGTTTCATCGTCAATAAGAAGGTCCAAGGGATACAGTAAACCTGAAGTGAAGCATTGGAATCTAAAACTAGACTCACAGGAGAGGTTCAAATCATAGAAAGTGGGAGTGTCAGTCTTCTTGTACTTAAGTCGGCATTGTGCCTTTTGAATTTAATTCCGATGCAATTTCTTTGTTTCATCGTCAATAAGAAGGTGCAAGGTATACAATAAACCTGAAGTGAGAGCATCGGAATCTAAAACTGGACTCACAGGAGAGGTTCGAATCATGGAAAGTGAGAGTGTCAGTCCTCTTGTACTTAAGTCGCCATTGTGCCTTTTGTATTAAATTTGGATAGAATTTCTGTGTTTCATCGTCAATAAGAAGATCCACGGGATACAGTAAACCTGAAGTAAAACATCGGAATCTAAATCTGGACTCACAGGTGAGGTTCAAATCATAGAAAGTTAGAGTGTCATCCCTCTTGTACTTAAGTCGGCATTGTGCCTTATATATTAAATTCGGATGCAAACTCTGTGTTTCATCGTCAATAAGAAGGTCCAAGGGATACAGTAAACCTAATGTGAAGCATCGGAATCTAAAACTGGACTCACAGGAGGGGTTCGAATCACAGAAAGTTAGAGTGTCAGTCCTCTTGTACTTAAGTCGGTATTGTGCCTTTTGTATTAAATTCGGATGCAATTTCTGTGTTTCATCGTCAATAAGAAAGTCCAAGAGATACAGTAAACGTTAAGGGAAGCATCGGAATATAAAAGTGGAATCACAGGAGAGGTTCAAATCATAGAATGTTAGAGCGTCAGTCCTCTTTTACTTAAGTCGGCATTGTGCCTTTTGTATTAAATTCGGATGCAATTTCTGTGTTTAATCGTCAATAAGAAGGTCCAAGGGATACAGTAAACCTAAAGTGAAGCATCGGAATCTAAAACTGGACTCACAGGAGAGGTTCGAATCACAGAAAGTTAGAGTGTCAGTCCTCTTGTACTTAAGTCGGCATTGTGCCTTTTGAATTTAATTCCGATGCAATTTCTGTGTTTTATCGTCAATAAGAACGTCCAAGGGATACAGTAAACCTGAAGTGAAGCAACGGAATCTAAAACTGGACTCACAGGATAGGTTCAAATCATAGAAAGTGAGAGTGTCAGTCCTCTTTTACTTACGTCGGAATTGTGCATTTTGAATTTAATTCCGATGCAATTTCTGTGTGTCATCGTCAATAAGAAGGTCCAAGGGATACAGTAAACCTGAAGTGAAGCATCGGAATCTTAAACTGGACTCATAGGAGAGATTCAAATCATAGAAATTTGCTCCTCTTGTACTTAAGTCGGTATTGTGCCTCTTGTATTAAATTCGGATGCAATTTCTGTGTTTCATCTTCAATAAGAAGGTCCAAGGGATACAGTAAACCTGAAGTGAAGCATCGGAATCTAATACTGGACGCACAGGAGAGGTTCAAATCATACAAAGTTAGGGTGTCAGTCCTCCTGTACTTAAGTCGGCATTGTGCCTTTTGAATTTAATTCCGATGCAATTTCTGTGTTTTATCGTTAATAATAACGTCCAAGGGATACATTGAACCTGAAGTGAAGCAACGGAATCTAAAACTGCACTCACAGGAGAGGTTCAAATCATAGATAGTGAGAGTGTCAGTCCTCTTTTACTTAAGTCGGAATTGTGCCTTTTGAATTTAATTCCGATGCAGTTTCTGTGTGTCATCGTCAATAAGAAGGTCCAAGGGATACAGTAAACCTGAAGTGAAGCATCGGAATCTAAAACTGGACTCACAAGAAAGATTCAAATCATAGATAGAATGTCACTCCTCTTGTACTTAAGTCGGTATTGTGCCTTTTGTATTAAATTCGGATTCGATTTCTGTGTTTCATCATCAATAAGAAGCTCCAATGGATACAGTAAACCTTAAGGGAAGGATCGGAATCTAAAAATGGACTCACAGGAGAGGTTCAAATCATAGAATGTTAGAGTGTCAGTCCTCTTTTACTTAAGTCGGCATTGTGCCTTTTGTATTAAATTCGGATGAAATTTCTGTGTTTAATCGTCAATAAGAAGGGCGAAGGGATACAGTAAACCTGAAGTGAAGCATCGGAATCTAAAACTGGACTCACAGGAGGGATTCAAATCATAGCTAGTGAGAGTGTCAGTCCTCTTGTACTTAAGTCGGCATTGTGCCTTTTATATTAAATTCCGATACAATTTCTGTGTCTTATCGTCAATAAGAAGGACCAATGGATACAGTAAACCTGAAGGGAAGCATCGGAATCTAAAACTGGACTCACAGGAGAGGTTCAAATCATAGATTGTTAGTGTATCAGTCCTCTTTTACTTAAGTCGGCATTGTGCCCTTTGTATTAAATTCGGATGCAATTTCTGTGTTTCATCGTCAATAAGAAGGTCCAAGGGATACAGTAAACCTGAAGTGAAGCATTGGAATCTAAAACTAGACTCACAGGAGAGGTTCAAATCATAGAAAGTGGGAGTGTCAGTCTTCTTGTACTTAAGTCGGCATTGTGCCTTTTGAATTTAATTCCGATGCAATTTCTTTGTTTCATCGTCAATAAGAAGGTGCAAGGTATACAATAAACCTGAAGTGAGAGCATCGGAATCTAAAACTGGACTCACAGGAGAGGTTCGAATCATGGAAAGTGAGAGTGTCAGTCCTCTTGTACTTAAGTCGCCATTGTGCCTTTTGTATTAAATTTGGATAGAATTTCTGTGTTTCATCGTCAATAAGAAGATCCACAGGATACAGTAAACCTGAAGTAAAACATCGGAATCTAAATCTGGACTCACAGGAGAGGTTCAAATCATAGAAAGTTAGAGTGTCATCCCTCTTGTACTTAAGTCGGCATTGTGCCTTATATATTAAATTCGGATGCAAACTCTGTGTTTCATCGTCAATAAGAAGGTCCAAGGGATACAGTAAACCTGAAGTGAAGCATCGGAATCTAAAACTGGACCCACAGGAGGATCTCAAATCATAGACAGTGAGAGTGTCAGTCCTCTTTTACTTAAGTCGGCATTGTGCTTTTCGAATTTAATTCCGATGCAATTTCTGTGATTCATCGTCAATAAGAATGTCCAAGGGATACAGTAAACCTGAAGTGAAGCACCGGTATCTAAAACTGGACTCACAGGAGAGGTTCAAATCATAGAAAGTGAGAGTGTCAGTCCTCTTGTACTTAAGTCGGCATTGCGCCATTTGTATTAAATTCGGATGCAATTTCTGTGTTACATCGTCAATAAGAAGGTGAAAGGGATACAGTAAACATGAAGTGAAGCATCGGAATCTTAAACTGGACTCATAGGAGAGATTCAAATCATAGAAAGTTAGTGTGTTACTGATCTTGTACTTAAGTCGGTATTGTGCCTTTTGTATTAAATTCGGATGCAATTTCTGTGTTTCATCGTCAATAAGAAGGTCCAAGAGATACAGTAAACGTTAAGGGAAGCATCGGAATATAAAAGTGGAATCACAGGAGAGGTTCAAATCATAGAATGTTAGAGCGTCAGTCCTCTTTTACTTAAGTCGGCATTGTGCCTTTTGTATTAAATTCGGATGCAATTTCTGTGTTTAATCGTCAATAAGAAGGACCAAGGGATACAGTAAACCTAAAGTGAAGCATCGGAATCTAAAACTGGACTCACAGGAGAGGTTCGAATCACAGAAAGTTAGAGTGTCCGTCCTCTTGTACTTAAGTCGGCATTGTGCCTTTTGAATTTAATTCCGATGCTATTTCTGTGTTTTATCGTCAATAAGAACGTCCAAGGGATACAGTAAACCTGAAGTGAAGCAACGGAATCTAAAACTGGACTCACAGGAGAGGTTCAAATCATAGAAAGTGAGAGTGTCAGTCCTCTTTTACTTACGTCGGAATTGTGCATTTTTAATTTAATTCCGATGCAATTTCTGTGTGTCATCGTCAATAAGAAGGGCCAAGGGATACAGTAAACCTGAAGTGAAGCATCGGAATCTTAAACTGGACTCATAGGGGAGATTCAAATCATAGAAAGTTAGAGTGTTACTCCTCTTGTACTTAAGTCGGTATTGTGCCTTTTGTATTAAATTCGGATGCAATTTCTGTGTTTCATCGTCAATAAAAAGGTCCAAGGGATAGAGTAAACCTGAAGTGAAGCATTGGAATCTAAAACTAGACTCACAGGAGAGTTTCAAATCATAGAAAGTGGGAGTGTCACTCTTCTTGTACTTAAGTCGGCATTGTGCCTTTTGAATTTAATTCCGATGCAATTTCTTTGTTTCATCGTCAATAAGAAGGTGCAAGGTATACAATAAACCTGAAGTGAGAGCATCGGAATCTAAAACTGGACTCACAGGAGAGGTTCGAATCATGGAAAGTGAGAGTGTCAGTCCTCTTGTACTTAAGTCGCCATTGTGCCTTTTGTATTAAATTTGGATAGAATTTCTGTGTTTCATCGTCAATAAGAAGATCCACAGGATACATTAAACCTGAAGTAAAACATCGGAATCAAAATCTGGACTCACAGGAGAGGTTCAAATCATAGAAAGTTAGAGTGTCATCCCTCTTGTACTTAAGTCGGCATTGTGCCTTATATATTGAATTCGGATGCAAACTCTGTGTTTCATCGTCAATAAGAAGGTCCAAGGGATACAGTAAACCTGAAGTGAAGCATCGGAATCTAAAACTGGACTCACAGGAGGGGCTCAAATCATAGACAGTGAGAGTGTCAGTCCTCTTTTACTTAAGTCGGCATTGTGCTTTTTGAATTTAATTCCTATGCAATTTCTTTGATTCATCGTCAATAAGAATGTCCAAGGGATACAGTAAACCTGAAGTGAAGCACCGGTATCTAAAACTGGACTCACAGGAGAGGTTCAAATCATAGAAAGTGAGAGTGTCAGTCCTCTTGTACTTAAGTCGGCATTGCGCCATTTGTATTAAATTCGGATGCTATTTCTGTGTTACATCGTCAATAAGAAGGTGAAAGGGATACAGTAAACATGAAGTGAAGCGTCGGAATCTTAAACTGGACTCATAGGAGAGATTCAAATCATAGAAAGTTAGTGTGTTACTCCTCTTGTACTTAAGTCGGTATTGTGCCTTTTGTATTAAATTCGGACGCAATTTCTGTGTTTCATCGTCAATAAGAAGGTCCAAGAGATACAGTAAACGTTAAGGGAAGCATCGGAATATAAAAGTGGAATCACAGGAGAGGTTCAAATCATAGAATGTTAGAGCGTCAGTCCTCTTTTACTTAAGTCGGCATTGTGCCTTTTGTATTAAATTCGGATGCAATTTCTGTGTTTAATCGTCAATAAGAAGGACCAAGGGATACAGTAAACCTAAAGTGAAGCATCGGAATCTAAAACTGGACTCACAGGAGAGGTTCGAATCACAGAAAGTTAGAGTGTCAGTCCTCTTGTACTTAAGTCGGCATTGTGCCTTTTGAATTTAATTCCGATGCTATTTCTGTGTTTTATCGTCAATAAGAACGTCCAAGGGATACAGTAAACCTGAAGTGAAGCAACGGAATCTAAAACTGGACTCACAGGAGAGGTTCAAATCATAGAAAGTGAGAGTGTCAGTCCTCTTTTACTTACGTCGGAATTGTGCATTTTTAATTTAATTCCGATGCAATTTCTGTGTGTCATCGTCAATAAGAAGGGCCAAGGGATACAGTAAACCTGAAGTGAAGCATCGGAATCTTAAACTGGACTCATACGAGAGATTCAAATCATAGAAAGTTAGAATGTTACTCCTCTTGTACTTAAGTCGGTATTGTGCCTTTTGTATTAAATTCGGATGCGATTTCTGTGTTTCATCGTCAATAAGAAGGCCCAAGGGATACAGTAAACCTGAAGTGAAGCATCGGAATCTAATACTGGACGCACAGGAGAGGTTCAAATCATACTAAGTTAGAGTGTCAGTCCTCTTTTACTTAAGTCGGCATTGTGCCTTTTGTATTAAATTCCGATGCAATTTCTGTGTTTCATCGTCAATTAGAAGGTGCAAGGTATACAGTAAACCTGAAGTGAAGCATCGGAATCTAAAACTGGACTCACATCAGAGGTTCAAATCATAGAAAGCGAGAGTGTCAGTACTCTTCTACTTAAGTCGGCATTGTGCCATTTGTATTAAATTCGGATACAATTTCTGTGTTTCATCGTCAATAAGAAGGTCCAAGGGATACAGTTAACCTGAAGTGAAGCATCGGAACCTAAAACTGGACTCACAGGAGAGGTGCATATCATAGAAAGTTAGAATGTCAGTCCACTTGTCCTTAAGTCGGCATTGTGCATTTTGTTCTAAATTCGGATGCAATATCTGTGTTTCGTCGTCAATAAGAAGGTCCAAGGGATACAGTATACCTGAAGTGAAGCATCGGAATCTAAAACTGGACTCACAGGAAAGATTCAAATCATACATTGTTAGAGTGTCAGTCCTCTTGTACGTAAGGCACTATTGTGCCTCTTGTATTAAATTCCGATGCAATTTCTGTGTTTCACCGTCAATAAGAAGGTGCAAGGTACACAGTAAACCTGAAGTGAAGCTTCGGAATCTAAAAGTGGACTCACAGGAGAGGTTCAAATCATAGAAGCTGAGAGTGTCAGTCCTCTTGTACTTAAGTCGGCATTGTGCCATTTGTATTAAATTCGGATACAATTTCTGTGTTTCATCGTCAATAAGAAGGTCCAAGGGATACAGTAAATCTGAAGTGAAACATCGGAATCTAAATCTGGACTCACAGTAGAGGTTCAAATCATAGAAAGTTAAAGTGTCACTCCTCTTGTACTTGAGTCGGTATTGTGCCTTTTGTATTAAATTCGGATGCAATTTCTGTGTTTCACCGTCAATAAGAAAGTCCAAGGGATACAGTAAACCTGAAGTGAAGCATCAGAATCTAAAACTGGACTCACAGGACAGGTTCAAATCATAGAGAGTTTCAGTGTCACTCCTCTTGTACTTAAGTCGGTATTGTGCGTTTTGTATTAAATTCGGATGCAATATCTGTGTTTCATCGTCAATAAGAAGGTGCAATGTATACAGTAGACCTGAAGTGAAGCATCGGAATCTAAAACTGGACTCACAGGAGACGTTCAAATCATAGAAAGTTAGAGTGTCATTCCTCTTGTACTTAAGTCGCATTGTGCCTTTTGAATTTAATTCCGATGCAATTTCTTTGTTTCATCGTCAATAAGAAGGTGCAAGGGATACAGTAAACCTGAGTGAAGCATCGGAATCTATAACTGGAGTCACAGGAGAGGTTCGAAACATGGAATGTGAGAGTGTCAGTCCTCTTTTACTTAAGTCGGCATTGTGCTTTTTGAATTTAATTCCGATGCAATTTCTGTGTTTCATCGTCAATAAGAAGGTCCAAGGGATACAGTAAACCTGAAGTGAAGCATCGGAATCTAAAACTGGACTCACAGGAGGGGTTCAAATCATAGAAAGTGAGAGTGTCAGTCCTCTTTTACTTAAGTCGGCATTGTGCTTTCTGAATTTAATTCCGATGCAATTTCAGTGTTTCATCGTCAATAAGAAGGTCCAAGGGATACAGTAAACCTTAAGGGAAGCGTAGGAATCTAAAACTGGACTCACAGGAGAGGTTCAAATCATAGAAAGTGAGAGTGTTAGTCCTCTTGTACTTAAGTCGGCGTTGTGCCATTTGTATTAAATTCGGTTGCAATTTCTGTGTTTCATCGTCAATAAGAATGTCCAAGGGATACAGTAAACCTGAAGTGATGTATCGGAATCTAAAACTGGACTCACAGGAGAGATTGAAATCATAGAAAGTTAGAGTGTTACTCCTCTTGTACTTAAGTCGGTATTGTGCCTTTTGTATTAAATTCGGATGCAATTTCTGTGTTTCATCGTCAATAAGAAGATACAAGGGATACAGTAAACCTTAAGGGAAGCGTCGGAATCTAAAACTGGACTCACAGGACGGGTTCAAATCATAGAAAGTGAGAGTGTCAGTCCTCTTTTACTTAAGTCGGCACTGTGCTTTTTGAATTTAATTCCGATGCAATTTCTGTGTTTCATCGTCAATAAGAAGGTCCAAGGGATACAGTAAACCTGAAGTGAAGCATCGGAATCTGAAACTGGACTCACAGGAGAAGTTCAAATCATAGAAAATTAGAGTGTCAGTCCTCTTGTACTTAAGTCGGCATTGTGTCTTTATATTAAATTCGGATGCAATTTCTGTGTTTCACCGTCAATATGAAAGTCCAAGGGGATTCAGTAAACCTGAAGTGAAGCATCGGAATCTAAAACTGGACTCACATCAGAGGTTCAAATCATAGAAAGTGAGAGTGTCAGTCCTCTTCTACTTAAGTCGGCATTGTGCCATTTGTAATAAATTCGGATACAATTTCTGTGTTTCATCGTCAATAAGAAGGTCCAAGGGATACAGTTAACCTGAAGTGAAGCATCGAAACCTAAAACTGGACTCACAGGAGAGGTTCATATCATAGAATGTTAGAATGTCAGTCCACTTGTCCTTAAGTCGGCAATGTGCATTTTGTTCTAAATTCGGATGCAATTTCTGTGTTTCATCGTCAATAGGAAGGTCCAAGGGATACAGTAAATCTGAAGTGAAACATCGGAATCTAAATCTGGACTCACAGTAGAGGATCAAATCATAGAAAGTTAAAGTGTCACTCCTCTTGTATTTGAGTCGGTATTCTGCCTTTTGTATTGAATTCGGATGCAATTTTTTTGTTTCATCGTCAATAACAAGGTCCTAGGGATATAGTAAACCTGAATTGAAGCATCGGAATCTAAAACTGGACTCACAGGAGAAGTTCAAATCATAGAAAGTTAGAGTGTCAGTCCTCTTGTACTTAAGTCGTCATTTTGCCTTTTGTATTAAATTCGGATGCAATTTCTGTGTTTCACCGTCAATAAGAAAGTCCAAGGGATACAGTAAACTAAAAGTGAAGCATCTGAATCTAAAACTGGACTCACAGGACAGGTTCAAATCATAGAGAGTTAGAGTGTCACTCCTCTTGTACTTAAGTCGGTGTTGTGCGTTTTGTATTAAATTCGGATGCAATATCTGTGTTTCATCGTCAATAAGAAGGCCCAAGGGATACAGTAAACCTGAAGTGAAGCATCGGAATCTAATACTGGACGCACAGGAGAGGTTCAAATCATACTAAGTTAGAGTGTCAGTCCTCTTTTACTTAAGTCGGCATTGTGCCTTTTGTATTAAATTCCGATGCAATTTCTGTGTTTCATCGTCAATTAGAAGGTGCAAGGTATACAGTAAACCTGAAGTGAAGCATCGGAATCTAAAACTGGACTCACATCAGTGGTTCAAATCATAGAAAGCGAGAGTGTCAGTACTCTTCTACTTAAGTCGGCATTGTGCCATTTGTTTTAAATTCGGATACAATTTCTGTGTTTCATCGTCAATAAGAAGGTCCAAGGGATACAGTTAACCTGAAGTGAAGCATCGGAACCTAAAACTGGACTCACAGGAGAGGTGCATATCATAGAAAGTTAGAATGTCAGTCCACTTGTCCTTAAGTCGGCATTGTGCATTTTGTTCTAAATTCGGATGCAATATCTGTGTTTCGTCGTCAATAAGAAGGTCCAAGGGATACAGTATACCTGAAGTGAAGCATCGGAATCTAAAACTGGACTCACAGGAAGGATTCAAATCATACATTGTTAGAGTGTCAGTCCTCTTGTACGTAAGGCAGTATTGTGCCTCTTGTATTAAATTCCGATGCAATTTCTGTGTTTCACCGTCAATAAGAAGGTGCAAGGTACACAGTAAACCTGAAGTGAAGCTTCGGAATCTAAAAGTGGACTCACAGGAGAGGTTCAAATCATAGAAGCTGAGAGTGTCAGTCCTCTTGTACTTAAGTCGGCATTGTGCCATTTGTATTAAATTCGGATACAATTTCTGTGTTTCATCGTCAATAAGAAGGTCCAAGGGATACAGTAAATCTGAAGTGAAACATCGGAATCTAAATCTGGACTCACAGTAGAGGTTCAAATCATAGAAAGTTAAAGTGTCACTCCTCTTGTACTTGAGTCGGTATTGTGCCTTTTGTATTAAATTCGGATGCAATTTCTGTGTTTCACCGTCAATAAGAAAGTCCAAGGGATACAGTAAACCTGAAGTGAAGCATCAGAATCTAAAACTGGACTCACAGGACAGGTTCAAATCATAGAGAGTTTGAGTGTCACTCCTCTTGTACTTAAGTCGGTATTGTGCGTTTTGTATTAAATTCGGATGCAATATCTGTGTTTCATCGTCAATAAGAAGGTGCAATGTATACAGTAGACCTGAAGTGAAGCATCGGAATCTAAAACTGGACTCACAGGAGACGTTCAAATCATAGAAAGTTAGAGTGTCATTCCTCTTGTACTTAAGTCGCATTGTGCCTTTTGAATTTAATTCCGATGCAATTTCTTTGTTTCATCGTCAATAAGAAGGTCTAAGGGATACAGTAAACCTGAGTGAAGCATCGGAATCTATAACTGGAGTCACAGGAGCGGTTCGAAACATGGAAAGTGAGAGTGTCAGTCCTCTTTTACTTAAGTCGGCATTGTGCTTTTTGAATTTAATTCCGATGCAATTTCTGTGTTTCATCGTCAATAAGAAGGTCCAAGGGATACAGTAAACCTGAAGTGAAGCATCGGAATCTAAAACTGGACTCACAGGAGGGGTTCAAATCATAGAAAGTGAGAGTGTCAGTCCTCTTTTACTTAAGTCGGCATTGTGCTTTCTGAATTTAATTCCGATGCAATTTCTGTGTTTCATCGTCAATAACAAGGTCCAAGGGATACAGTAAACCTTAAGGGAAGCGTAGGAATCTAAAACTGGACTCACAGGAGAGGTTCAAATCATAGAAAGTGAGAGTGTTAGTCCCCTTGTACTTAAGTCGGCGTTGTGCCATTTGTATTAAATTCGGTTGCAATTTCTGTGTTTCATCGTCAATAAGAATGTCCAAGGGATACAGTAAACCTGAAGTGATGCATCGGAATCTAAAACTGGACTCACAGGAGAGATTGAAATCATAGAAAGTTAGAGTGTTACTCCTCTTGTACTTAAGTCGGTATTGTGCCTTTTGTGTTAAATTCGGATGCAATTTCTGTTTTTCATCGTCAATAAAAAGGTCCAAGGGATACAGTAAACCTTAAGGGAAGCGTCGGAATCTAAAACTGGACTCACAGGAGGGGTTCAAATCATAGAAAGTGAGAGTGTCAGTCCTCTTTTACTTAAGTCGGCACTGTGCTTTTTGAATTTAATTCCGATGCAATTTCTGTGTTTCATCGTCAATAAGAAGGTCCAAGGGATACAGTAAACCTGAAGTGAAGCATCGGAATCTAAAACTGGACTCACAGGAGAATTTCAAATCATAGAAAGTTAGAGTGTCAGTGCTCTTGTACTTAAGTCGGCATTGTGCCTTTATATTAAATTCGGATGCAATTTCTGTGTTTCACCGTCAATAAGAAAGTCCAAGGGATACAGTAAACCTGATGTGAAGCATCGGAATCTAAAACTGGACTCACAGGACAGGTTCAAATCATAGAGAGTTAGAGTGTCATTCCTCTTGTACTTAAGTCGGTATTGTGCGTTTTGTATTAAATTCGGATGCAATATCTGTGTTTCATCGTCAATAAGAAGGTGCAATGTATACAGTAGACCTGAAGTGAAGCATCGGAATCTAAAACTTGACTCACAGGAGACGTTCAAATCATAGAAAGTTAGAGTGTCATTCCTCTTGTACTTAAGTCGCATTGTGCCATTTGAATTTAATTACGATGCAATTTCTTTGTTTCATCGTCAATAAGAAGGTGCAAGGTATACAGTAAACCTGTAGTGAAGCATCGGAATCTAAAACTGGACTCACAGGAGAGGTTCGAAACATCGAAAGTGAGTGTGTCAGTCCTCTTTTACTTAAGTCGGCATTGTGCTTTTTGAATTTAATTTCGATGCAATTTCTGTGTTTCTTCGTCAATAAGAAGGTCCAAGGGATACAGTAAACCTGAAGTGAAGCATCGGAATCTAAAACTGGACTCACAGGAGGGGTTCAAATCATAGAAAGTAAGAGTGTCAGTCCTCTTTTACAAAGTCGGCATTGTGCTTTTTGAATTTAATTCCGATGCAATTTCTGTGTTTCATCGTCAATAAGAATGTCCAAGCGATACAGTAAACCTGAAGTGAAGCATCGGAATCTAAAACTGGACTCCCAGGAGAGGTTCAAATCATAGAAAGTGAGAGTGTTAGTCCTCTTGTACTTAAGTCGGTATTGTGCTTTTTTATTAAATTCGGATGCAATTTCTGTGTTTTATCGTCAATAAGAAGGTCCAAGGGATACAGTAAACCTTAAGGGAAGCGTCGGAATCTAAAACTGGACTCACATTAGAGGTTCAAATCATAGAAAGTGAGAGTGTTAGTCCTCTTGTACTTAAGTCGGCATTGTGCCATTTGTATTAAATTCGGTTGCAATTTCTGTGTTTCATCGTCAATAAGAATGTCCAAGGGATACAGTAAACCTGAAATGATGCATCGGAATCTAAAACTGGACTCACAGGAGAGATTGAAATCATAGAAAGTTAGAGTGTTAGTCCTCTTTTACTTAAGTCGGCATTGTGCCTTTTGTATTAAATTCGGATGAATTTTCTGTGTTTAATCGTCAATAAGAAGGTCCAATTGATACAGTAAACCTGAAGTGAAGCATCGGAATCTAAAACTGGACTCACAGGAGAGGTTCAAATCATAGAAAGTTAGAGTGTCAGTCCTCTTGTACTTAAGTCGGCATTGTGCCTTTTGTATTAAATTCCGATGCAATTTCAGTGTCTCATCGTCAATAAGAAGGTGCAAGGTATACAGTAAACCTGAAGTGAAGCATCGGAATCTAAAACATGTCTCACAGGAGAGGTTCAAATCAAAGAAAGTGTGAGTGTCAGTCCTCGTGTACTTAAGTCGGCATTGTGCTATTTGTATTAAATTCGGATGCAATTTCTGTGTTTCATCGTCAATAAGAAGGTCCAAGGGATACAGAAAACCTGAAGTGAAGCATCGGAATCTAAAACTGGACTCACAGGAGAGGTTCAAATCATAGATAGTGAGAGTGTCAGTCTTCTTGTAATTAAGTCGGCATTATGCCATTTGTATTAAATTCAGATACAATTTCCGTGTTTCATCGTCAATAAGAAGGTCCAAGGGATACAGGAAACCTGAAGTGAAGCATCGGAATCCAAAACTGGACTCACAGGGAAGTTCAAATCATAGAAAGTTAGAGACTCACTCCTCTTGTACTTACGTCGGTATTGTGCCTTTTGTATTGAATTCGGATGCCATTTCTTTGTTTCATCGTCAATAAGAAGGTCGAAGGGAGACAGTAAACCTGAAGTGAAGCATCGGAATCTGAAACTGGACTCACAGGAGAGGTTCAAATCATAGAAAGTTAGAATGTCAGTCCTCTTGTACTTAATTCGGCATTGTGTGTTTTGTATTAAATTCGGATGCAATTCCTGTGTTTCATCGTGAATAAGGAGGTGCAAGGTATACAGTAAACCTGAAGTGAAGCAACGGAATCTAAAACTGGACTCACAGGAGTGGTTCAAATCATAGAAACCGAGAGTGTCAGTCCTCTTGTACTTAAGTCGACATCGTGCCATTTGTATTAAATTGGGATGCAATTGCTGAGTTTCATCTTCAATAAGAAGGTCCAATCTATACAGTAAACCTGAAGTGAAGCATCGGAATCTAAAACTGGACTCACAGAAGGTGTTCATATCATAGAAAGTTAGAATGTCAGTCCTCTTGTACTTAAGTCGGCATTGTGCGTTTTGAATTTAATTCCGATGCAATTTCTGTGTTTCATCGTCAATAAGAAGGTGCAAGGCATACAGTAAACCTGAAGTGAAGCATCGGAATCTAAAACTGGACTCACAGGAGAGGTTCAAATCATAGAAAGTGAGAGTGTCAGTCCTCTTGAACTTACGTCGGCATTGTGCCTATTGTATTGAATACCGATGCAATTTCTGTGTTTCATCGTCAATAAGAAGGTCCAAGGGATACAGTATACCTGAAGTTAAGCATCGGAATCTAAAACTGGACTCACAGGAGAGGTTCAAATCAAAGAAAGTGAGAGTATCAGTCCTCTTGTACTTAAGTCGGCATTGTGCCTTTTGAATTTAATTCCGATGCAATTTCTGTGTTTTATCGTCAATAAGAACGTCCAAGGGATACAGTTAACCTGAAGTGAAGCAACGGAATCTAAAACTGGACTCACAGGAGAGGTTCAAATCATAGAAGGTGAGAGTGTCAGTCCTCTTTTACTTAAGTCGGAATTGTGCCTTTTGAATGTAATTCCGATGCAATTTCTGTGTGTCATCGTCAATAAGAAGGTCAAAGGGATACAGTAAACCTGAAGTGAAGCTTCGGAATCTAAAACTGGACTCACAGGAAAGATTCAAATCATAGATAGTTAGAGTGTCAGTCCTCTTGTACTTAAGTCAGTATTGTGCCTCTTCTATTAAATTCGGATGCGATTTCTGTGTTTCATCGTCAATAAGAAGGTCCAAGGGACACAGTAATCCACAAGTGAAACATCGGAATCTAAAAGTGGACTCACAGGAGGGGTTCAAATCATAGAAAGTAAGAGTGTCAGTCCTCTTTTACAAAGTCGGCATTGTGCTTTTTGAATTTAATTCCGATGCAATTTCTGTGTTTCATCGTCAATAAGAATGTCCAAGCGATACAGTAAACCTGAAGTGAAGCATCGGAATCTAAAACTGGACTCCCAGGAGAGGTTCAAATCATAGAAAGTGAGAGTGTTAGTCCTCTTGTACTTAAGTCGGTATTGTGCTTTTTTATTAAATTCGGATGCAATTTCTGTGTTTTATCGTCAATAAGAAGGTCCAAGGGATACAGTAAACCTTAAGGGAAGCGTCGGAATCTAAAACTGGACTCACATTAGAGGTTCAAATCATAGAAAGTGAGAGTGTTAGTCCTCTTGTACTTAAGTCGGCATTGTGCCATTTGTATTAAATTCGGTTGCAATTTCTGTGTTTCATCGTCAATAAGAATGTCCAAGGGATACAGTAAACCTGAAGTGATGCATCGGAATCTAAAACTGGACTCACAGGAGAGATTGAAATCATAGAAAGTTAGAGTGTTAGTCCTCTTTTACTTAAGTCGGCATTGTGCCTTTTGTATTAAATTCGGATGAATTTTCTGTGTTTAATCGTCAATAAGAAGGTCCAATTGATACAGTAAACCTGAAGTGAAGCATCGGAATCTAAAACTGGACTCACAGGAGAGGTTCAAATCATAGAAAGTTAGAGTGTCAGTCCTCTTCTACTTAAGTCGGCATTGTGCCTTTTGTATTAAATACCGATGCAATTTCAGTGTCTCATCGTCAATAAGAAGGTGCAAGGTATACAGTAAACCTGAAGTGAAGCATCGGAATCTAAAACATGTCTCACAGGAGAGGTTCAAATCAAAGAAAGTGTGAGTGTCAGTCCTCTTGTACTTAAGTCGGCATTGTGCTATTTGTATTAAATTCGGATGCAATTTCTGTGTTTCATCGTCAATAAGAAGGTCCAAGGGATACAGTAAACCTGAAGTGAAGCATCGGAATCTAAAACTGGACTCACAGGAGGGGTTCAAATCATAGAAAGTAAGAGTGTCAGTCCTCTTTTACAAAGTCGGCATTGTGCTTTTTGAATTTAATTCCGATGCAATTTCTGTGTTTCATCGTCAATAAGAATGTCCAAGCGATACAGTAAACCTGAAGTGAAGCATCGGAATCTAAAACTGGACTCCCAGGAGAGGTTCAAATCATAGAAAGTGAGAGTGTTAGTCCTCTTGTACTTAAGTCGGTATTGTGCTTTTTTATTAAATTCGGATGCAATTTCTGTGTTTTATCGTCAATAAGAAGGTCCAAGGGATACAGTAAACCTTAAGGGAAGCGTCGGAATCTAAAACTGGACTCACATTAGAGGTTCAAATCATAGAAAGTGAGAGTGTTAGTCCTCTTGTACTTAAGTCGGCATTGTGCCATTTGTATTAAATTCGGTTGCAATTTCTGTGTTTCATCGTCAATAAGAATGTCCAAGGGATACAGTAAACCTGAAATGATGCATCGGAATCTAAAACTGGACTCACAGGAGAGATTGAAATCATAGAAAGTTAGAGTGTTAGTCCTCTTTTACTTAAGTCGGCATTGTGCCTTTTGTATTAAATTCGGATGAATTTTCTGTGTTTAATCGTCAATAAGAAGGTCCAATTGATACAGTAAACCTGAAGTGAAGCATCGGAATCTAAAACTGGACTCACAGGAGAGGTTCAAATCATAGAAAGTTAGAGTGTCAGTCCTCTTCTACTTAAGTCGGCATTGTGCCTTTTGTATTAAATTCCGATGCAATTTCAGTGTCTCATCGTCAATAAGAATGTGCAAGGTATACAGTAAACCTGAAGTGAAGCATCGGAATCTAAAACATGTCTCACAGGAGAGGTTCAAATCAAAGAAAGTGTGAGTGTCAGTCCTCGTGTACTTAAGTCGGCATTGTGCTATTTGTATTAAATTCGGATGCAATTTCTGTGTTTCATCGTCAATAAGAAGGTCCAAGGGATACAGGAAACCTGAAGTGAAGCATCGGAATCCAAAACTGGACTCACAGGAGAAGTTCAAATCATAGAAAGTTAGAGACTCACTCCTCTTGTACTTACGTCGGTATTGTGCCTTTTGTATTGAATTCGGATGCCATTTCTTTGTTTCATCGTCAATAAGAAGGTCGAAGGGAGACAGTAAACCTGAAGTGAAGCATCGGAATCTGAAACTGGACTCACAGGAGAGGTTCAAATCATAGAAAGTTAGAATGTCAGTCCTCTTGTACTTAATTCGGCATTGTGTGTTTTGTATTAAATTCGGATGCAATTCCTGTGTTTCATCGTGAATAAGGAGGTGCAAGGTATACAGTAAACCTGAAGTGAAGCAACGGAATCTAAAACTGGACTCACAGGAGTGGTTCAAATCATAGAAACCGAGAGTGTCAGTCCTCTTGTACTTAAGTCGACATCGTGCCATTTGTATTAAATTGGGATGCAATTGCTGAGTTTCATCTTCAATAAGAAGGTCCAATCTATACAGTAAACCTGAAGTGAAGCATCGGAATCTAAAACTGGACTCACAGGAGAGGTTCAAATCATAGACAGTTAGAGTGTCACTCCTATTGTACTTAAGTCGGTATTGTGCCTTTTGTATTAAATTCGGATGCAATTTCTGTGGTTCGTCGTCAATAAGAATGTCCAAGGGATACAGTAAACCTGAAGTGAAGCATCGGAATCTAAAACTGGACTCACAGGATTGGTTCAAATCATACAAAGTTAGTGTGTCAGTCCTCTTTTACTTAAGTCAGCATTGTGCCTTTTGTATTAAATTCCGATGCAATTTCTGTGTTTCATCGTCAATAAGAAGGTGCAAGGTATACAGTAAACCTGAAGTGAAGCATCGGAATCCAAAACTGGACTCACATCAGAGGTTCAAATCATAGAAAGTGAGAGTGTCAGTCCTCTTGTACTTAAGTCGGCATTGTGCCATTTATATTAAATTCGGATGCAATTTCTGTGTTTCATCGTCAATAAGAAGGTCCAAGGGATACAGTTAACCTGAAGTGAAGCATCGGAATCTAAAACTGGACTCACAGAAGGTGTTCATATCATAGAAAGTTAGAATGTCAGTCCTCTTGTACTTAAGTCGGCATTGTGCGTTTTGAATTTAATTCCGATGCAATTTCTGTGTTTCATCGTCAATAAGAAGGTGCAAGGCATACAGTAAACCTGAAGTGAAGCATCGGAATCTAAAACTGGACTCACAGGAGAGGTTCAAATCATAGAAAGTGAGAGTGTCAGTCCTCTTGAACTTACGTCGGCATTGTGCCTATTGTATTGAATACCGATGCAATTTCTGTGTTTCATCGTCAATAAGAAGGTCCAAGGGATACAGTATACCTGAAGTTAAGCATCGGAATCTAAAACTGGACTCACAGGAGAGGTTCAAATCAAAGAAAGTGAGAGTATCAGTCCTCTTGTACTTAAGTCGGCATTGTGCCTTTTGAATTTAATTCCGATGCAATTTCTGTGTTTTATCGTCAATAAGAACGTCCAAGGGATACAGTTAACCTGAAGTGAAGCAACGGAATCTAAAACTGGACTCACAGGAGAGGTTCAAATCATAGAAGGTGAGAGTGTCAGTCCTCTTTTACTTAAGTCGGAATTGTGCCTTTTGAATGTAATTCCGATGCAATTTCTGTGTGTCATCGTCAATAAGAAGGTCAAAGGGATACAGTAAACCTGAAGTGAAGCTTCGGAATCTAAAACTGGACTCACAGGAAAGATTCAAATCATAGATAGTTAGAGTGTCAGTCCTCTTGTACTTAAGTCAGTATTGTGCCTCTTCTATTAAATTCGGATGCGATTTCTGTGTTTCATCGTCAATAAGAAGGTCCAAGGGACACAGTAATCCTCAAGTGAAACATCGGAATCTAAAAGTGGACTCACAGGAGGGGTTCAAATCATAGAAAGTAAGAGTGTCAGTCCTCTTTTACAAAGTCGGCATTGTGCTTTTTGAATTTAATTCCGATGCAATTTCTGTGTTTCATCGTCAATAAGAATGTCCAAGCGATACAGTAAACCTGAAGTGAAGCATCGGAATCTAAAACTGGACTCCCAGGAGAGGTTCAAATCATAGAAAGTGAGAGTGTTAGTCCTCTTGTACTTAAGTCGGTATTGTGCTTTTTTATTAAATTCGGATGCAATTTCTGTGTTTTATCGTCAATAAGAAGGTCCAAGGGATACAGTAAACCTTAAGGGAAGCGTCGGAATCTAAAACTGGACTCACATTAGAGGTTCAAATCATAGAAAGTGAGAGTGTTAGTCCTCTTGTACTTAAGTCGGCATTGTGCCATTTGTATTAAATTCGGTTGCAATTTCTGTGTTTCATCGTCAATAAGAATGTCCAAGGGATACAGTAAACCTGAAGTGATGCATCGGAATCTAAAACTGGACTCACAGGAGAGATTGAAATCATAGAAAGTTAGAGTGTTAGTCCTCTTTTACTTAAGTCGGCATTGTGCCTTTTGTATTAAATTCGGATGAATTTTCTGTGTTTAATCGTCAATAAGAAGGTCCAATTGATACAGTAAACCTGAAGTGAAGCATCGGAATCTAAAACTGGACTCACAGGAGAGGTTCAAATCATAGAAAGTTAGAGTGTCAGTCCTCTTCTACTTAAGTCGGCATTGTGCCTTTTGTATTAAATTCCGATGCAATTTCAGTGTCTCATCGTCAATAAGAAGGTGCAAGGTATACAGTAAACCTGAAGTGAAGCATCGGAATCTAAAACATGTCTCACAGGAGAGGTTCAAATCAAAGAAAGTGTGAGTGTCAGTCCTCTTGTACTTAAGTCGGCATTGTGCTATTTGTATTAAATTCGGATGCAATTTCTGTGTTTCATCGTCAATAAGAAGGTCCAAGGGATACAGAAAACCTGAAGTGAAGCATCGGAATCTAAAACTGGACTCACAGGAGAGGTTCAAATCATAGATAGTGAGAGTGTCAGTCTTCTTGTAATTAAGTCGGCATTATGCCATTTGTATTAAATTCAGATACAATTTCCGTGTTTCATCGTCAATAAGAAGGTCCAAGGGATACAGGAAACCTGAAGTGAAGCATCGGAATCCAAAACTGGACTCACAGGAGAAGTTCAAATCATAGAAAGTTAGAGACTCACTCCTCTTGTACTTACGTCGGTATTGTGCCTTTTGTATTGAATTCGGATGCCATTTCTTTGTTTCATCGTCAATAAGAAGGTCGAAGGGAGACAGTAAACCTGAAGTGAAGCATCGGAATCTGAAACTGGACTCACAGGAGAGGTTCAAATCATAGAAAGTTAGAATGTCAGTCCTCTTGTACTTAATTCGGCATTGTGTGTTTTGTATTAAATTCGGATGCAATTCCTGTGTTTCATCGTGAATAAGGAGGTGCAAGGTATACAGTAAACCTGAAGTGAAGCAACGGAATCTAAAACTGGACTCACAGGAGTGGTTCAAATCATAGAAACCGAGAGTGTCAGTCCTCTTGTACTTAAGTCGACATCGTGCCATTTGTATTAAATTGGGATGCAATTGCTGAGTTTCATCTTCAATAAGAAGGTCCAATCTATACAGTAAACCTGAAGTGAAGCATCGGAATCTAAAACTGGACACACAGGAGAGGTTCAAATCATAGACAGTTAGAGTGCCACTCCTATTGTACTTAAGTCGGTATTGTGCCTTTTGTATTAAATTCGGATGCAATTTCTGTGGTTCGTCGTCAATAAGAATGTCCAAGGGATACAGTAAACCTGAAGTGAAGCATCGGAATCTAAAACTGGACTCACAGGATTGGTTCAAATCATACAAAGTTAGTGTGTCAGTCCTCTTTTACTTAAGTCAGCATTGTGCCTTTTGTATTAAATTCCGATGCAATTTCTGTGTTTCATCGTCAATAAGAAGGTGCAAGGTATACAGTAAACCTGAAGTGAAGCATCGGAATCCAAAACTGGACTCACATCAGAGGTTCAAATCATAGAAAGTGAGAGTGTCAGTCCTCTTGTACTTAAGTCGGCATTGTGCCATTTATATTAAATTCGGATGCAATTTCTGTGTTTCATCGTCAATAAGAAGGTCCAAGGGATACAGTTAACCTGAAGTGAAGCATCGGAATCTAAAACTGGACTCACAGAAGGTGTTCATATCATAGAAAGTTAGAATGTCAGTCCTCTTGTACTTAAGTCGGCATTGTGCGTTTTGAATTTAATTCCGATGCAATTTCTGTGTTTCATCGTCAATAAGAAGGTGCAAGGAATACAGTAAACCTGAAGTGAAGCATCGGAATCTAAAACTGGACTCACAGGAGAGGTTCAAATCATAGAAAGTGAGAGTGCCAGTCCGCTTGAACTTACGTCGGCATTGTGCCTATTGTATTGAATACCGATGCAATTTCTGTGTTTCATCGTCAATAAGAAGGTCCAAGGGATACAGTATACCTGAAGTTAAGCATCGGAATCTAAAGCTGGACTCACAGGAGAGGTTCAAATCAAAGAAAGTGAGAGTATCAGTCCTCTTGTACTTAAGTCGGCATTGTGCCTTTTGAATTTAATTCCGATGCAATTTCTGTGTTTTATCGTCAATAAGAACGTCCAAGGGATACAGTTAACCTGAAGTGAAGCAACGGAATCTAAAACTGGACTCACAGGAGAGGTTCAAATCATAGAAAGTGAGAGTGTCAGTCCTCTTTTACTTAAGTCGGAATTGTGCCTTTTGAATGTAATTCCGATGCAATATCTGTGTGTCATCGTCAATAAGAAGGTCAAAGGGATACAGTAAACCTGAAGTGAAGCTTCGGAATCTAAAACTGGACTCACAGGAAAGATTCAAATCATAGATAGTTAGAGTGTCAGTCCTCTTGTACTTAAGTCAGTATTGTGCCTCTTCTATTAAATTCGGATGCGATTTCTGTGTTTCATCGTCAATAAGAAGGTCCAAGGGACACAGTAATCCTCAAGTGAAACATCGGAATCTAAAAGTGGACTCACAGGAGAGGTTCGAATCATAGAAAGTTAGAGTGTCAGTCCACTTTTACTTAAGTCGACATTGTGCCTTTTGTATTAAATTTCAATGCAATTTCTGTGTTTCATCGTCAATAAGAAGGTGCAAGGTACACAGTAAACCTGAAGTGAAGCATCGGAATCTAAAACTGGACTCACAGGAGAGGTTCATATCATAGAAACTGAGAGTGTCACACCTCTTGTACTTAAGTCGGCATTGTGCCAATTGTATTAAATTCGGATGCAATTTCTGTGTTTCATCGTCAGTAAGAAGGTCCAAGGGATACAGTAAAACTGAAGTGAAACATCGGAATCTAAATCTGGACTCACAGGAGAGGTTCAAATCATAGAAAGTTAGAGTGTCACTCCTCTTGTACTTGAGTCGGTATTGTGCCTTTTGTATTGAATTCGGATGCAATTTCTGTGTTTCATCGTCAATAAGAAGGTCCAAGGGATATAGTAAACCTGAAGTGAAGCATCGGAATCTAAATCTGGCCTCACAGGGGAAGTTCAAATCATAGAAAGTTAGAGTGTCAGTCCTGTTGTCCTTATGTAGGCATTGTGCCTTTTGTATTAAATTCGTATGCAATTTCTGTGTTTCACCGTCAATAAGAAAGTCCAAGAGATACAGTAAACCTGAAGTGAAGCATCGGAATCTAAAACTGGACTCACAGGACAGGTTCAAATCATAGAGAGTTAGAGTGTCATTCCTCTTCTACTTAAGTCGGTATTGTGCGTTTTGTATTAAATTCGGATGCAATATCTGTGTTTCATCGTCAATAAGAAGGTGCAATGTATACAGTAGACCTGAAGTGAAGCATCGGAATCTAAAACTGGACTCACAGGAGACGTTCAAATCATAGAAAGTTAGAGTGTCATTCCTCTTGTACTTAAGTCGCATTGTGCCTTTTGAATTTAATTCCGATGCAATTTCTTTGTTTCATCGTCAATAAGAAGGTGCAAGGTATACAGTAAACCTGAAGTGAAGCATCGGAATCTAAAACTGGACTCACAGGAGAGGTTCGAAACATGGAAAGTGAGAGTGTCAGTCCTCTTTTACTTAAGTCGGCATTGTGCTTTTTGAATTTAATTCCGATGCAATTTCTGTGTTTCATCGTCAATAAGAATGTCCAAGCGATACAGTAAACCTGAAGTGAAGCATCGGAATCTAAAACTGGATTCCCAGGAGAGGTACAAATCATAGAAAGTGAGAGTGTTAGTCCTCTTGTACTTAAGTCGGTATTGCGCTTTTTGTATTAAATTCGGATGCAATTTCTGTGTTTTATCGTCAATAAGAAGGTCCAAGGGATACAGTAAACCTTAAGGGAAGCGTCGGAATCTAAAACTGGACTCACAGGAGAGGTTCAAATCATAGAAAGTGAGAGTGTTAGTCCTCTTGTACTTAATCGGCATTGTGCCATTTGTATTAAATTCGGTTGCAATTTCTGTTTTCATCGTCAATAAGAAGGTCCAAGGGATACAGTGAACCTGAAGTGATGCATCGGAATCTAAAACTGGACTCACAGGAGAGGTTCAAATCATAGAAAGTGAGAGTGTCAGTCCTCTTGAACTTACGTCGGCATTGTGCCTATTGTATTGAATACCGATGCAATTTCTGTGTTTCATCGTCAATAAGAAGGTCCAAGGGATACAGTATACCTGAAGTTAAGCATCGGAATCTAAAACTGGACTCACAGGAGAGGTTCAAATCAAAGAAAGTGAGAGTGTCAGTCCTCTTGTACTTAAGTCGGCATTGTGCCTTTTGAATTTAATTCCGATGCAATTTCTGTGTTTTATCGTCAATAAGAACGTCCAAGGGATACAGTTAACCTGAAGTGAAGCAACGGAATCTAAAACTGGACTCACAGGAGAGGTTCAAATCATAGAAAGTGAGAGTGTCAGTCCTCTTTTACTTAAGTCGGAATTGTGCCTTTTGAATGTAATTCCGATGCAATTTCTGTGTGTCATCGTCAATAAGAAGGTCAAAGGGATACAGTAAACCTGAAGTGAAGCTTCGGAATCTAAAACTGGACTCACAGGAAAGATTCAAATCATAGATAGTTAGAGTGTCAGTCCTCTTGTACTTAAGTCAGTATTGTGCCTCTTGTATTAAATTCGGATGCAATTTCTGTGTTTCATCGTCAATAAGAAGGTCCAAGGGACACAGTAATCCTCAAGTGAAACATCGGAATCTAAAAGTGGACTCACAGGAGAGGTTCGAATCATAGAAAGTTAGAGTGTCAGTCCACTTTTACTTAAGTCGACATTGTGCCTTTTGTATTAAATTTCAATGCAATTTCTGTGTTTCATCGTCAATAAGAAGGTGCAAGGTACACAGTAAACCTGAAGTGAAGCATCGGAATCTAAAACTGGACTCACAGGAGAGGTTCATATCATAGAAACTGAGAGTGTCACACCTCTTGTACTTAAGTCGGCATTGTGCCAATTGTATTAAATTCGGATGCAATTTCTGTGTTTCATCGTCAGTAAGAAGGTCCAAGGGATACAGTAATACTGAAGTGAAACATCGGAATCTAAATCTGGACTCACAGGAGAGGTTCAAATCATAGAAAGTTAGAGTGTCACTCCTCTTGTACTTGAGTCGGTATTGTGCCTTTTGTATTGAATTCGGATGCAATTTCTGTGTTTCATCGTCAATAAGAAGGTCCAAGGGATATAGTAAACCTGAAGTGAAGCATCGGAATCTAAATCTGGCCTCACAGGAGAAGTTCAAATCATAGAAAGTTAGAGTGTCAGTCCTGTTGTCCTTATGTAGGCATTGTGCCTTTTGTATTAAATTCGTATGCAATTTCTGTGTTTCACCGTCAATAAGAAAGTCCAAGAGATACAGTAAACCTGAAGTGAAGCATCGGAATCTAAAACTGGACTCACAGGACAGGTTCAAATCACAGAGAGTTAGAGTGTCATTCCTCTTCTACTTAAGTCGGTATTGTGCGTTTTGTATTAAATTCGGATGCAATATCTGTGTTTCATCGTCAATAAGAAGGTGCAATGTATACAGTAGACCTGAAGTGAAGCATCGGAATCTAAAACTGGACTCACAGGAGACGTTCAAATCATAGAAAGTTAGAGTGTCATTCCTCTTGTACTTAAGTCGCATTGTGCCTTTTGAATTTAATTCCGATGCAATTTCTTTGTTTCATCGTCAATAAGACGGTCCAAGGGACACAGTAAACCTGAAGTGAAGCATCGGAATCTAAAACTGGACTCACAGGAGAGGTTCGAAACATGGAAAGTGAGAGTGTCAGTCCTCTTTTACTTAAGTCGGCATTGTGCTTTTTGAATTTAATTCCGATGCAATTTCTGTGTTTCATCGTCAATAAGAATGTCCAAGCGATACAGTAAACCTGAAGTGAAGCATCGGAATCTAAAACTGGATTCCCAGGAGAGGTTCAAATCATAGAAAGTGAGAGTGTTAGTCCTCTTGTACTTAAGTCGGTATTGTGCTTTTTGTATTAAATTCGGATGCAATTTCTGTGTTTTATCGTCAATAAGAAGGTCCAAGGGATACAGTAAACCTTAAGGGAAGCGTCGGAATCTAAAACTGGACTCACAGGAGAGGTTCAAATCATAGAAAGTGAGAGTGTTAGTCCTCTTGTACTTAAGTCGGCATTGTGCCATTTGTATTAAATTCGGTTGCAATTTCTGTTTTCATCGTCAATAAGAATGTCCAAGGGATACAGTGAACCTGAAGTGATGCATCGGAATCTAAAACTGGACTCACAGGAGAGGTTCAAATCATAGTAAGTTAGAGTGTCAGTCCTCTTCTACTTAAGTCGGCATTGTGCCTTTTGTATTACATTCCGATGCAATTTCAGTGTCTCATCGTCAATAAGAAGGTGCAAGGTGTACAGTATACCTGAAGTGAAGCATCGGAATCTAAAACATGTCTCACAGGAGAGGTTCAAATCAAAGAAAGTGAGAGTGTCAGTCCTCTTGCACTTAAGTCGGCATTGTGCCATTTGTATTAAATTCGGATGCAATTTCTGTGTTTCATCGTCAATAAGAAGGTCCAAGGGATACAGAAAACCTGAAGTGAAGGATCGGAATCTAAAACTGGACTCACAGGAGAGGTTCAAATCATCGATAGTGAGAGTGTCAGTCTTCTTGTAATTAAGTCGGCATTTTGCCATTTGTATTAAATTCAGATACAATTTCCGTGTTTCATCGTCAATAAGAAGGTCCAAGGGATAATGGAAACCTGAAGTGAAGCATCGGAATCCAAAACTGGACTCACAGGAGAAGTTCAAATCATAGAAAGTTAGAGACTCACTCCTCTTGTACTTACGTCGGTATTGTGCCTATTGTATTGAATTCGGATGCCATTTCTTTGTTTCATCGTCAATAAGAAGGTCGAAGGGAGACAGTAAACCTGAAGTGAAGCATCGGAATCTGAAACTAGACTCACAGGAGAGGTTCAAATCATAGAAAGTTTGAATGTCAGTCCTCATGTACTTAATTCGGCATTGTGTGTTTTGTATTAAATTCGGATGGAATTCCTGTGTTTCATCGTCAATAAGGAGGTGCAAGGTATATAGTAAACCTGAAGTGAAGCAACGGAATCTAAAACTGGACTCACAGGAGTGGTTCAAATCATAGAAACCGAGAGTGTCAGTCCTCTTGTACTTAAGTCGACATCGTACCATTTGTATTAAATTGGGATGCAATTTCTGTGTTTCATCTTCAATAAGAAGGTCCAATCTCTACAGTAAACCTGAAGTGAAGCATCGGAATCTAAAACTGGACTCACAGGAGAGGTTCAAATCATAGAAAGTTAGAGTGTCACTCCTATTGTACTTAAGTCGGTATTGTGCCTTTTGTAATAAATTCGGATGCAATGTCTGTGGTTCATCGTCAATAAGAATGTCCAAGGGATACAGTAAACCTGAATTAAAGCATCGGAATCTAAGACTGGATGCACAGGAGAGGTTCAAATCATAGAAAGTTAGAATGTCAGTCCTCTTGTACTTCATTCGGCATTGTGAGTTTTGAATTTAATTCCGATGTAATTTCTGTGTTTGATCGTCAATAAGAAGGTCCAAAGGATACAGAAAACCTGAAGTGAAGCATCGGAATCTAAAACTAGATTTACAGGAGAGGTTCAAATCATAGAAAGTGAGAGTGTCAGTCCTCTTGTACTTAAGTCGGCATTGTGCCTTTTGAATTTAATTCCGATGCAATTTCTGTGTTTTATCGTCAATAAGAACGCCCAAGGGATACAGTAAACCTGTAATGAAGCAACGGAATCAAAAACTGGACTCACAGGAGAGGTTCAAATCATACAAAGTGAGAGTGTCATTCCTCTTTTACTTAAGTCGGAATTGTGCCTTTTGAATTTAATTCCGATGCAATTTCTGTGTGTCAACGTCAATAAGAAGGTCAAAGGGATACAGTAAACCTGAAGTGAAGCATCGGAATCAAAACTGGACTCACAGGATTGGTTCAAATCATACAAAGTTAGAGTGTCAGTCCTCTTTTACTTAAGTCAGCATTGTGCCTTTTGTATTGCATTCCGATGAAATTTCTGTGTTTTCGTCGTCAATAAGAAGGTGCAAGGTGTACAGTAAACCTGAAGTGAAGCATCGGAATCTAAAACTGGACTCACATCAGAGGTTCAAATCATAGAAAGTGAGAGTGTCAGTCCTCTTGTACTTAAGTCGGCATTGTGCCATTTGTATTACATTCGGATGCAATTTCTGTGTTTCATCGTCAATAAGAAGGTCCAAGGGATACAGTTAACCTGAAGTGAAGCATCGGAATCTAAAACTGGACTCACAGAAGAGGTTCATATCATAGAAAGTTAGAAAGTCAGTCCTCTTGTACTTAAGTCGGCATTGTGCGTTTTGAATTTAATTCCGATGCAATTTCTGTGTTTCATCGTCAATAAGAAGGTGCAAGGTATACAGTAAACCTGAAGTGAAGCATCGGAATCTAAAACTGGACTCACAGGAGAGGTTCAAATCATAGAAAGTGAGAGTGTCAGTCCTCTTGAACTTACGTCGGCATTGTGCCTATTGTATTGAATACCGATGCAATTTCTGTGCTTCATCGTCAATAAGAAGGTCCAAGGGATACAGTATACCTGAAGTTAAGCATCGGAATCTAAAACTGGACTCACAGGAGGGGTTCAAATCAAAGAAAGTGAGAGTATCAGTCCTCTTGTACTTAAGTCGGCATTGTGCCTATTGAATTTGATTCCGATGCAATTTCTGTGTTTTATCGTCAATAAGAACGTCCAAGGGATACAGTAAACCTGAAGTGAAGCAACGGAATCTAAAACTGGACTCACAGGAGAGGTTCAAATCATAGAAAGTGAGAGTGTGAGTCCTCTTTTACTTAAGTCGGAATTGTGCCTTTTGAATGTAATTCCGATGCAATTTCTGTGTGTCATCGTCAATAAGAAGGTCAAAGGGATACAGTAAACCTGAAGTGAAGCATCGGATCTAAAACTGGACTCACAGGAAAGATTCAAATCATAGGTAGTTAGAGTGTCAGTCCTCTTGTACTTAAGTCAGTATTGTGCCTCTTGTATTAAATTCGGATGCAATTTCTGTGTTTCATCGTCAATAAGAAGGTCCAAGGGACACAGTAATCCTCAAGTGAAACATCGGAATGTAAAACTGGACTCACAGGAGAGGTTCGAATCATACAAAGTTAGAGTGTCAGTCCACTTTTACTTAAGTCGACATTGTGCCTTTTGTATTAAATTTCGATGCAATTTCTGTGTTTCATCGTCAATAAGAAGGTGCAAGGTACACAGTAAACCTGAAGTGAAGCATCGGAATCTAAAACTGGACTCACAGGAGAGGTTCAAATCATAGAAAGTTAGAGTGTCACTCCTCTTGTACTTGAGTCGGTATTGTGCCTTTTGTATTGAATTCGGATACAATTTCTGTGTTTCATCGTCAATAACAAGGTCCAAGGGATATAGTAAACCAGAAGTGAAGCATCGGAATCTAAAACTGGACTCACAGGATAAGTTCAAATCATAGAATGTTAGAGTGTCAGTCCTCTTGTACTTATGTAGGCATTGTGCCTTTTGTATTAAATTCGGATGCAATTTCTGTGTTTCACCGTCAATAAGAAAGTCCAAGGGATACAGTAAACCTGAAGTGAAGCATCGGAATCTCAAACTGGACTCACAGGAGAGGTTCAAATCATAGAGAGTTAGAGTGTCACTCCTCTTGTACTTAAGTCGGTATTGTGCCTTTTGTATTAAATTCGGATGCAATATCTGTGTTTCATCGTCAATAAGAAGGTGCAATGTATACAGTCGACCTGAAGTCAAGCATCGGAATCTAAAACTGGACCCACAGGAGAGGTTCAAATCATAGAAAGTTAGATTGTCATTCCCCTTGTACTTAAGTCGCATTGTGCCTTTTGAATTTAACTCCGATGCAATTTCTTTGTTTCATCGTCAATAAGAAGGTGCAAGGTATACAGTAAACCTGAAGTGAAGCATCGGAATCTAAAACTGGACTCACATTAGAGCTTCGAATCATGGAAAGTGAGAGTGTCAGTCCTCTTTTACTTGAGTCGGTATTGTGCCTTTTGTATTAAATTCCGATGCAATTTCAGTGTCTCATCGTCAATAAGAAGGTGCAAGGGATACAGAAAACCTGAAGTGAAGCATCGGAATCTAAAACTGGATTCACAGGAGAGGTTCATATCAAAGAAAGTGAGAGTGTCAGTCCTCTTGTACTTAAGTCGGCATAGACCTTTTGAATTTAATTCCGATGCAATTTCTGTGTTTTATCGTCAATAAGAACGTCCAAGGGATACAGTAAATCTGAAGTGAAGCAACGGATTCTGAAACTGGACTCACAGGAGAGGTTCAAATCATAGAAAGTGAGAGTGTCAGTCCTCTTTTACTTAAGTCGGAATTGTGCCTTTTTAATTTAATTCCGATGCAATTTCTGTGTGTCTTCGTCAATAAGAAGGTCAAAGGGAGACAGTAAACCTGAAGTGCAGCATCGGAATCTAAAACTGGACTCACAGGAGAGGTTCAAATCATACAAAATTAGAGTGTCAGTCCTCTTTTACTTAAGTCAGCATTGTGCCTTTTGTATTAATTTCCGATGCAACTTCTGTGTTTCATCGTCAATAAGAAGGTGCAAGGTATACAGTAAACCTGAAGTGAAGCATCGGAATCTAAAACTGGACTCACATCAGAGGTTCAAATCATAGAAAGTGAGAGTGTCAGTCCTCTTGTACTTAAGTCGGCATTGTGCCATTTGTATTAAATTCGGATGCAATTTCTGTGTTTCATCGTCAATAAGAAGGTCCAAGGGATACAGTTAACCTGAAGGGAAGCATCGGAACCTAAAACTGGACTCACAGGAGAGGTTCATATCATAGAAAGCTAGAATGTAAGTCCACTTGTACTTATGTCGGCATTGTGCCTTTTGTTCCAAATTCGGATGCAATTTCTGTGTTTCATCGTCAATAAGAAGGTCGAAGGGATACAGTATACCTGAAGTGAAGCATCGGAATCTAAAACTGGACTCGCAGGAAAGATTCAAATCATAGATAGTTAGAGTGTCAGTCCTCTTGTACTTAAGTCAATATTGTGCCTCTTGTATTAAATTCGGATGCAATTTCTGTGTTTCATCGTCTATAAGAAGGTCCAAGGGACACAGTAAACCTTAAGTGAAACATCGGGATCTACAACTGGACTCACAGGAGAGGTTCAAATCATAGAAAGTTAGAGTGTCAGTCCACTTTTACTTAAGTCGACATTGTGCCTTTTGTATTAAATTTCGATGCAATTTCTGTGTTTCATCGTCAATAAGTAGGTGCAAGGTACACAGTAAACCTGAAGTGAAGCATCGGAATCTAAAACTGGACTCACAGGAGAGGTTCGAATCATAGAAACTGAGGGTGTCAGTCCTCTTGTACTTAAGTCGGCATTGTGCCATTTGTATTAAATTCGGATGCAATTTCTGTGTTTCATCGTCAATAAGAAGGTCCAAGGTATACAGTAAACCTGAAGTGAAGCATCGGAATCTAAAACTGGACTCACAGGAGAAGTTCAAATCATAGAAAGTTAGAGTGTCAGTCCTCTTGTACTTAAGTCGGCATTGTGCCTTTTGTATTAAATTCGGATGCAATTTCTGTGTTTCACCGTCAATAAGAAAGTCCAAGGGATACAGTAAACCTGAAGTGATGCATCGGAATCTAAAACTGGACTCACATTAGAGGTTCAAATCATAGACAGTTAGAGTGTCTCTCCTCTTGTACTTAAGTCGGTATTGTGCCTTTTGTATTATATTCGGCTGCAATATCTGTGTTTCATCGTCAATAAGAAGGTGCAATGTATACAGTAGACCTGAAGTGAAGCACCGGAATCTAAAACTGGACTCACATTAGAGGTTCAAATCATAGAAAGGTAGAGTGTCATTCCTTTTGTACTTAAGTCGCATTGTGCCTTTTGAATTTAATTCCGATGCAATTTCTTTGTTTCATCGTCAATAAGAAGGTGCAAGGTATACAGTAAACCTGAAGTGAAGCATGGGAATCTAAAACTGGACTCACATGAGAGGTTCGAATCATGGAAAGTGAGAGTGTCAGTCCTCTTTTACTTAAGTCGGCATTGTGCCTTTTGTATTAAATTCCGATGCAATTTCAGTGTCTCATCGTCAATAAGAAGGTGCAAGGTATACAGTAAACCTGAAGTGAAGCATCGAAATCTAAAACTGGACTCACAGGAGAGGTTCAAATCAAAGAAAGTGAGAGTGTCAGTCCTCTTGTACTTAAGTCGGCATTGTGCCATTTGTATTAAATTCGGATGCAATTTCTGTGTTTCATCGTCAATATGAAGGTCCAAGGGATACAGTTAACCTGAAGTGAAGCAACGGAACCTAAAACTGGACTCACAGGAGAGGTTCATATCTTAGAAAGTTAGAATGTCAGTCCACTTGTACTTATGTCGGCATTGTGCCTTTTGTTCTAAATTCGGTTGCAATTTCTGTGTTTCATCGTCAATAAGAAAGTCCAAGGGATACAGTATACCTCAAGTGAAGCATCGGAATCTCAAACTGGACTCACAGGAAAGATTCAAATCATAGATAGTTAGAGTGTCAGTCCTCTTGTACTTAAGTCAATATTGTGTCTCTTGTATTAAATTCGGATGCAATTTCTGTGTTTCATTGTCTATAAGAAGGTCCAAGGGACACAGTAAAACTTAAGTGAAACCTCGGGATCTACAACTGGACTCACAGGAGGGGTTCAAATCATAGGAAGTTAGAGTGTCACTCCTCTTGTACTTGAGTCGATATTGTGCCTTTTGTATTGAATTCGGATGCAATTTCGTTGTTTCATCGTCAATAACAAGGTCCAAGGGATATAGTAAACCTGAAGTGAAGCATCGGAATCTAAAACTGGACTCACAGGAGAAGTTCAAATCATAGAAAGTTAGAGTGTCAGTCCTCTTGTACTTAAGTCGGCATTGTGCCTTTTGTATGAAATTCGGATGCAATTTCTGTGTTTCACCGTCAATAAGAAAGTCCAAGGTATACAGTAAACCTGAAGTGAAGCATCGGAATCTAAAACTGGACTCACAGGAGAGGTTCAAATCATAGAAAGGTAGAATGTCATTCCTCTTGTACTTAAGTCGCATTGTGCCTTTGAATTTAATTCCGATGCAATTTCTTTGTTTCATCGTCAATAAGAAGGTGCAAGGTATACAGTAAACCTGAAGTGAAGCATCGGAATCTAAAACTGGACTCACAGGAGAGGTTCAAATCATAGAAAGTGAGAGTGTTAGTCCTCTTGTACTTAAGTCGGCATTGTGCCATTTGTATTAAATTCGGTTGCAATTTCTGTGTTTCATCGTCAATAAGAATGTCCAAGGGATACAGTAAACCTGAAGTGATGCATCGGAATCTAAAACTGGACTCACAGGAGAGATTAAAATCATAGAAAGTTAGAGTGTTACTCCTCTTGTACTTAAGTCGGCATTGTGCCAATTGTATTAAATTCGGATGCAATTTCTGTGTTTCATCGTCAATAAGAAAGTCCAAGGGATACAGTAAAACTGAAGTGAAACATCGGAATCTAAATCTGGACTCACAGGAGAGGTTCAAATCATAGAAAGTTAGAGTGTCACTCCTCTTGTACTTGAGTCGGTATTGTGCCTTTTGTACTGAATTCAGATGCAATTTCTGTGTTTCATCGTCAATAACAAGGTCCAAGGGATATAGTAAACCTGAAGTGAAGCATCGGAATCTAAAACTGAACTCACAGGAGAAGTTCAAATCATAGAAAGTTAGAGTGTCAGTCCTCTTGTACTTATGTAGGCATTGTGCCTTTTGTATTAAATTCGGATGCAATTTCTGTGTTTCATTGTCAATAAGAAAGTCCAAGGGATACAGTAAACCTGAAGTGAAGCATCGAAATCTAAAACTGGACTCACATGAGAGGTTCAAATCATAGAGAGTTAGAGTGTCACTCCTCTTGTACTTAAGTCGGTATTGTGCCTTTTGTATTAAATTCGGATGCAATATCTGTGTTTCATCGTCAATAAGAAGGTGCAATGTATACAGTAGACCTGAAGTGAAGCATTGGAATCTAAAACTGGACTCACAGGAGAGGTTCAAATCATAGAAAGTTAGAGTGTCATTCCCCTTGTACTTAAGTCGCATTGTGCCTTTTGAATTTAACTCCGATGCAATTTCTTTGTTTCATCGTCAATAAGAAGGTGCAAGGTATACAGTAAACCTGAAGTGAAGCATCGGAATCTAAAACTGGACTCACATTAGAGCTTCGAATCATGGAAAGTGAGAGTGTCAGTCCTCTTTTACTTGAGTCGGCATTGTGCCTTTTGTATTAAATTCCGATGCAATTTCAGTGTCTCAGCGTCAATAAGAAGGTGCAAGGTATACAGTAAACCTGAAGTGAAGCATCGGAATCTAAAACTGGACTCACAGGAGAGGTTCAAATGAAAGAAAGTGAGAGTGTCAGTCCTCTTGTACTTAAGTCGGCATTGTGACATTTGTATTAAATTCGGACGCAATTTCTGTGTTTCATCGTCAATAAGAAGGTCCAAGGGATACAGAAAACCTGAAGTGAAGCATCGGAATCTAAAACTGGATTCACAGGAAAGGTTCAAATCAAAGAAAGTGAGAGTGTCAGTCCTCTTGTACTTAAGTCGGCATTGTGCCTTTTGAATTTAATTCCGATGCAATTTCTGTGTTTTATCGTCAATAAGAACGTCCAAGGGATACAGTAAACCTGAAGTGAAGCAACGGATTCTAAAACTGGACCCACAGGAGAGGTTCAAATCATGGAAAGTGAGAGTGTCAGTCCTCTTTTACTTAAGTCGGAATTGTGCTTTTTTAATTTAATTCCGATGCAATTTCTGTGTGTCATCGTCAATAAGAAGGTCTAAGGGAGACAGTAAACCTGAAGTGCAGCATCGGAATCTAAAACTGGACTCACATCAGAGGTTCAAATCATAGAAAGTGAGAGTGTCAGTCCTCTTGTACTTAAGTCGGCATTGTGCCATTTGTATTAAATTCGGATGCAATTTCTGTGTTTCATCGTCAATAAGAAGGTCCAAGGGATACAGTTAACCTGAAGGGAAGCATCGGAACCTAAAACTGGACTCACAGGATAGGTTCATATCATAGAAAGTTAGAATGTCATCCACTTGTACTTATGTCGGCATTGTGCCTTTTGTTCCAAATTCGGATGCAATTTCTGTGTTTCATCGTCAATAAGAAGGTCGAAGGGATACGATATACCTGAAGTGAAGCATCGGAATCTAAAACTGGACTCACAGGAGAGGTTCAAATCATAGAAACTGAGGATGTCAGTCCTCTTGTACTTAAGTCGGCATTGTGCCATTTGTACTAAATTCGGATGCAATTTCTGTGTTTCATCGTCAATAAGAAAGTCCAAGGGATACAGTAAACCTGAAGTGAAGCATCGGAATCTAAAACTGGACTCACAGGAGAAGTTCAAATCATAGAAAGTTAGAGTGTCAGTCCTCTTGTACTTAAGTCGGCATTGTGCCTTTTGTATTATAATCGGATGCAATTTCTGTGTTTCACCGTCAATAAGAAAGTCCAAGGGATACAGCAAACCTGAAGTGAAGCATCGGAATGTAAAACTGGACTCACATTAGAGGTTGAAATCATAGAAAGTTAGAGTGTCACTCCTCTTGTACTTGAGTCGATATTGTGCCTTTTGTATTGAATTCAGATGCAATTTCGTTATTTCATCGTCAATAACAAGGTCCAAGGGATATAGTAAACCTGAAGTGAAGCATCGGAATCTAAAACTGGACTCACAGGAGAAGTTCAAATAATAGATAGTTAGAGTGTCAGTCCTCTTGTACTTAAGTCGGCATTGTGCATTTGTATGAAATTCGGATGCAATTTCTGTGTTTCACCGTCAATAAGAAAGTCCAAGGGATACAGTAAACCTGAAGTGAAGCATCGTAATCTAAAACTGGACTCACAGGAGAGGTTCAAATCATAGAAAGAGAGAGTGTTAGTCCTCTTGTACTTAAGTCGGTATTGTGCCTTTTGTATTAAATTCGAATGCAACTTCTGTGTTTTATCGTCAATAAGAAGGTCCGAGGGATACAGTAAACCCTAAGGGAAGCGTCGGAATCTAAAACTGGACTCACAGGAGAGGTTCAAATCATAGAAAGTGAGAGTGTTAGTCCTCTTGTACTTATGTCGGCATTGTGCCATTTGTATTAAATTCGGTTGCAATTTCTGTGTTTCATCGTCAATAAGAATGTCCAAGGGATACAGTAAACCTGAAGTGAAGCATCGGAATCTAAAACTGGACTCACATTAGAGCTTCGAATCATGGAAAGTGAGGATGTCAGTCCTCTTTTACTTGAGTCGGAATTGTGCCTTTTGTATTAAATTCCGATGCAATTTCAGTGTCTCATCGTCAATAAGAAGGTGCAAGGTATACAGTAAACCTGAAGTGAAGCATCGGAATCTAAAACTGGACTCACAGGAGAGGTTCAAATCAAAGAAAGTGAGAGTGTCAGTCCTCTTGTACTTAAGTCGGCATTGTGCTTTTTGAATTTAATTCCGATGCAATTTCTGTGTTTTATCGTCAATAAGAACGTCCAAGGGATACAGTAAACCTGAAGTGAAGCAACGGATTCTAAAACTGGACTCACAGGAAAGATTCAAATCATAGATAGTTAGAGTGTCAGTCCTCTTGTACTTAAGTCAATATTGTGCCTCTTGTATTAAATTCGGATGCAATTTCTGTGTTTCATCGTCTATAAGAAGGTCCAAGGGACACAGTAAACCTTAAGTGAAACATCGGGATCTACAACTGGACTCACAGGAGAGGTTCAAATCATAGAAAGTTAGAGTGTCAGGCCACTTTTACTTAAGTCGACATTGTGCCTTTTGTATTAAATTTCGATGCAATTTCTGTGTTTCATCGTCAATAAGTAGGTGCAAGGTACACAGTAAACCTGAAGTGAAGCATCGGAATCTAAAACTGGACTCACAGGAGAGGTTCAAATCATAGAAACTGAGGGTGTCAGTCCTCTTGTACTTAAGTCGGCATTGTGCCATTTGTACTAAATTCGGATGCAATTTCTGTGTTTCATCGTCAATAAGAAGATCCAAGGGATACAGTAAACCTGAAGTGAAGCATCGGAATCTAAAACTGGACTCACAGGAGAAGTTCAAATCCTAGAAAGTTAGAGTGTCAGTCCTCTTGTACTTAAGTCGGCATTGTGCCTTTTGTATTAAATTCGGATGCAATTTCTGTGTTTCACCGTCAATAAGAAAGTCCAAGGGATACAGTAAACCTGAAGTGAAGCATCGGAATCTAAAACTGGACTCACATTAGAGGTTCAAATCATAGAAAGTTAGAGTGTCACTCCTCTTGTACTTGAGTCGATATTTGCCTTTTGTATTGAATTCGGATGCAATTTCGTTGTTTCATCGTCAATAACAAGGTCCAAGGGATATAGTAAACCTGAAGTAAAGCATCGGAATCTAAAACTGGACTCACAGGAGAAGTTCAAATCATAGAAAGTTAGAGTGTCAGTCCTCTTGTACTTAAGTCGGCATTGTGCCTTTTGTATGAAATTCGGATGCAATTTCTGTGTTTCACCGTCAAAAGAAAGTCCAAGGGATACAGTAAACCTGAAGTGAAGCATCGGAATCTAAAACTGGACACACAGGAGAGGTTCAAATCATAGAAAGGTAGAGTGTCATTCCTCTTGTACTTAAGTCGCATTGTGCCTTTTAATATAATTCCGATGCAATTTCTTTGTTTCATCGTCAATAAGAAGGTGCAAGGTATACAGTAAACCTGAAGTGAAGCATCGGAATCTAAAACTGGACTCACAAGAGAGGTTCAAATCATAGAAAGTGAGAGTGTTAGTCCTCTTGTACTTAAGTCGGTATTGTATCTTTTGTATTAAAATCGGATGCAATTTCTGTGTTTTATCGTCCATAAGAAGGCCCAAGGGATACAGTAAACCTTAAGGGAAGCGTCGGAATCTAAAACTGGACTCACAGGAGAGGTTCAAATCATAGAAAGTGAGAGTGTTAGTCCTCTTGTACTTAAGTCGGCATTGTGCCATTTGTATTAAATTCGGTTGCAATTTCTGTGTTTCATCGTCAATAAGAATGTCCAAGGGATACAGTAAACCTGAAGTGATGCATCGGAATCTAAAACTGGACTCACAGGAGAGATTAAAATCACAGAAAGTTAGAGTGTTACTCCTCTTGTACTTAAGTCGGTTTTGTGCCTGTTGTATTAAATTCGGATGCAATTTCTGTGTTTCATCGTCAATAAGAAGGTCCAAGGGATACAGTAAACCTGAAGTGAAGCATCGGAATCTAAAACTGGACTCACCGGAGAAGTTCAAATCATAGAAAGTTAGAGTGTCAGTCCTCTTGTACTTAAGTCGGCATTGTGCCTTTTGTATGAAATTCGGATGCAATTTCTGTGTTTCACCGTCAATAAGAAAGTCCAAGGGATACAGTAAACCTGAAGTGAAGCATCGGAATCTAAAACTGGACTCACAGGAGAGGTTCAAATCATAGAAAGGTAGAATGTCATTCCTCTTGTACTTAAGTCGCATTGTGAATTTGAATTTAATTCCGATGCAATTTCTTTGTTTCATCGTCAATAAGAAGGTGCAAGGTATACAGTAAACCTGAAGTGAAGCATCGGAATCTAAAACTGGACTCACAGGAGAGGTTTAAATCATAGAAAGTGAGAGTGTTAGTCCTCTTGTACTTAAGTCGGTATTGTGCCTTTTGTATTAAATTCGGATGCAATATCTGTGTTTCATCGTCAATAAGAAGGTCCAAGGGATACAGTAAACCTTAAGGGAAGCGTCGGAATCTAGAACTGGACTCACAGTAGAGGTTCAAATCATAGAATGTTAGAGTGTTAGTCCTCTTTTACTTAAGTCGGCATTGTGCCTTTTGCATTAAATTCGGATAAATTTTCTGTGTTTAATCGTCAATAAGAAGGTCCAAGGGATACAGTAAACCTGAAGTGAAGCATCGGAATCTAAAACTGGACTCACTGGAGAGGTTCAAATCATAGAAAGGTAGAGTGTCATTCCTCTTGTACTTAAGTCGCATTGTGCCTTTGAATTTAATTCCTATGCAATTTCTTTGTTTCATCGTCAATAAGAAGGTGCAAGGGATACAGCAAACCTGAAGTGAAGCATCGGAATCTAAAACTGGACTCACAAGAGAGGTTCAAATCATAGAAAGTGAGAGTGTTAGTCCTCTTGTACTTAAGTCGGTATTGTATCTTTTGTATTAAAATCGGATGCAATTTCTGTGTTTTATCGTCCATAAGAAGGTCCAAGGGATACAGTAAACCTTAAGGGAAGCGTCGGAATCTAAAACTGGACTCACAGGAGAGGTTCAAATCATAGAAAGTGAGAGTGTTAGTCCTCTTGTACTTAAGTCGGCATTGTGCCATTTGTATTAAAGTCGGTTGCAATTTCTGTGTTTCATCGTCAATAAGAATGTCCAAGGGATACAGTAAACCTGAAGTGATGCATCGGAATCTAAAACTGGACTCACTGGAGAGATTAAAATCATAGAAAGTTAGAGTGTTACTCCTCTTGTACTTATGTCGGTATTGTGCCTTTTGTATTAAATTCGGATGCAATTTCTGTGTTTCATCGTCAATAAGATGGTCCAAGGGACACAGTAATCCTCAAGTGAAACATCGGAATCTAAAACTGGACTCACAGGAGAGGTTCGAATCATAGAAAGTTAGAGTGTCAGTCCACTTTTACTTAAGTTGACATTGTGCCTTTTGTATTAAATTTCGATGCAATTTCTGTGTTTCATCGTCAATAAGAAGGTGCAAGGTACACAGTAAACCTGAGGTGAAGCATCGGAATCTAAAACTGGTCTCACAGGAGAGTTTCATATCATAGAAACTGAGAGTGTCAGACCTCTTGTACTTAAGTCGGCATTGTGCCAATTGTATTAAATTCGGATGCAATTTCTGTGTTTCATCGTCAATAAGAAGGTCCAAGGGATACAGTAAAACTGAAGTGAAACATCGGAATCTAAATCTGGACTCACAGGAGAGGTTCAAATCATAGAAAGTTAGAGTGTCACTCCTCTTGTACTTGAGTCGGTATTGTGACTTTTGTATTGAATTCGGATGCAATTTCTGTGTTTTATCGTCAATAACAAGCTCCAAGGGATATAGTAAACCTGAAGTGAAGCATCGGAATCTAAAACTGGACTCACAGGGGAAGTTAAAATCATAGAATGTTAGAGTGTCAGTCCTCTTGTACTTAAGTCGGCATTGTGCCTTTTGTATTAAATTCGGATGCAATTTCTGTGTTTCACCGTCAATAAGAAAGTCCAAGGGATACAGTAAACCTGAAGTGAAGCATCGGAATCTAAAACTGGACTCACAGGAGAGGTTCAAATCATACAGAGTTAGAGTGTCACTCCTCCTGTACTTAAGTCGGAATTGTAAATTTTGTATTTAATTCGGATGCAATATCTGTGTTTCATCGTCAATAAGAAGGTGCAATGTATACAGTAGACCTGAAGTGAAGCATCGGAATCTAAAACTGGACTCACAGGAGAGGTTCAAATCATAGAAAGTTAGAGTGTCATACCCCTTGTACTTAAGTCGCATTGTGCCTTTTGAATTTAACTCCGATGCAATTTCTTTGTTTCATCGTCAATAAGAAGGTGCAAGGTATACAGTAAACCTGAAGTGAAGCATCGGAATCTAAAACTGGACTCACATTAGAGCTTCGAATCATGGAAAGTGAGAGTGTCAGTCCTCTTTTACTTGAGTCGGCATTGTGCCTTTTGTATTAAATTCCGATGCAATTTCAGTGTCTCATCGTCAATAAGAAGGTGCAAGGTATACAGTAAACCTGAAGTGAAGCATCGGAATCTAAAACTGGACTCACAGGAGAGGTTCAAATGAAAGAAAGTGAGAGTGTCAGTCCTCTTGTACTTAAGTCGGCATTGTGCCATTTGTATTAAATTCGGACGCAATTTCTGAGTTTCATCGTCAATAAGAAGGTCCAAGGGATACAGAAAACCTGAAGTGAAGCATCGGAATCTAAAACTGCATTCACAGGAGAGGTTCAAATCAAAGAAAGTGAGAGTGTCAGTCCTTTTGTACTTAAGTCGGCATTGTGCCTTTTGAATTTAATTCCGATGCAATTTCTGTGTTTTATCGTCAATAAGAACGTCCAAGGGATACAGTAAACCTGAAGTGAAGCAACGGATTCTAAAACTGGACTCACAGGAGAGGTTCAACTCATAGAAAGTGAGAGTGTCAGTCCTCCTTTACTTAAGTCGGAATTGTGCCCTTTTAATTTAATTCCGATGCAATTTCTGTGTGTCATCGTCAATAAGAAGGTCTAAGGGAGACAGTAAACCTGAAGTGCAGCATAGGAATCTAAAACTGGACTCACAGGAGAGGTTCAAATCATACAAAGTTAGAGTGTCAGTCCTCTTTTACTTAAGTCAGCATTGTGCCTTTTGTATTAAATTCCGATGCAATTTCTGTGTTTCATCGTCAATAAGAAGGTCCAAGGGATACAGTTAACCTGAAGGGAAGCATCGGAACCTAAAACTGGACTCTCAGGAGAGGTTCATATCATAGAAAGTTAGAATGTCATCCTCTTGTACTTCTGTCGGCATTGTGCCTTTTGTTCCAAATTCGGATGCAATTTCTGTGTTTCATCGTCAATAAGAAGGTCGAAGGGATACAGTATACCTGAAGTGAAGCATCGGAATCTAAAACTGGACTCGCAGGAAAGATACAAATCATAGATAGTTAGTGTCAGTCCTCTTGTACTTAAGTCAATATTGTGCCTCTTGTATTAAATTCGGATGCAATTTCTGTGTTTCATCGTCTATAAGAAGGTCCAAGGGACACAGTAAACCTTAAGTGAAACATCGGAATCTACAACTGGACTCACAGGAGAGGTTCAAATCATAGAAAGTTAGAGTGTCAGTCCACTTTTACTTGAGACGACATTGTGCCTTTTGTATTAAATTTCGATGCAATTTCTGTGTTTCATCGTCAATAAGTTGGTGCAAGGTACACAGTAAACCTGAAGTGAAGCATCGGAATCTAAAACTGGACTCACAGGAGAGGTTCAAATCATAGAAACTGAGGGTGTCAGTCCTCTTGTACTTAAGTCGGCATTGTGCCATTTGTACTAAATTCGGATGCAATTTCTGTGTTTCATCGTCAATAAGAAGGTCCAAGGGATACAGTTAACCTGAAGTGAAGCATCGGAATCTAAAACTGGACTCACAGGAGAAGTTCAAATCATAGAAAGTTAGAGTGTCAGTCCTCTTGTACTTAAGTCCGCATTGTGCCGTTTGTATTAAATTCGGATGCAATATCTGTGTTTCACCGTCAATAAGAAAGTCCAAGGGATACAGTAAACCTGAAGTGAAGCATCGGAATCTAAAACTGGACTCACATTAGAGGTTCAAATCATAGATAGTTAGAGTGTCACTCCTCTTGTACTTAAGTCGGTATTGTGCCTTTTGTATTATATTCGGCTGCAATATCTGTGTTTCATCGTCAATAAGAAGGTGCAATGTATACAGTAGACCTGAAGTGAAGCATCGGAATCTAAAACTGGACTCACATTAGAAGTTCAAATCATAGAAAGGTAGAGTGTCATTCCTCTTGTACTTAAGTCGCATTGTGCCTTTTGAATTTAATTCCGATGCAATTTCTTTGTTTCATCGTCAATAAGAAGGTGCAAAGTATACAGTAAACCTGAAGTGAAGCATCGGAATCTAAAACTGGACTCACAGGAGAGGTTCGAATCATGGAAAGTGAGAGTGTCAGTCCTCTTTTACTTAAGTCGGCATTGTGCCATTTGTATTAAATTCCGATGCAATTTCAGTGTCTCATCGTCAATAAGAAGGTGCAAGGTATACAGTAAACCTGAAGTGAAGCATCGAAATCTAAAACTGGACTCACAGGAGAGGTTCAAATCAAAGAAAGTGAGAGTGTCAGTCCTCTTGTACTTAAGTCGGCATTGTGCCATTTGTATTAAATTCGGATGCAATTTCTGTGTTTCATCGTCAATATGAAGGTCCAAGGGATACAGTTAACCTGAAGTGAAGCAACGGAACCTAAAACTGGACTCACAGGAGAGGTTCATATCATAGAAAGTTAGAATGTCAGTCCACTTGTACTTATGTCGGCATTGTGCCTTTTGTTCTAAATTCGGATGCAATTTCTGTGTTTCATCGTCAATAAGAAAGTCCAAGGGATACAGTATACCTGAAGTGAAGCATCGGAATCTCAAACTGGACTCACAGGAAAGATTCAAATCATAGATAGTTAGAGTGTCAGTCCTCTTGTACTTAAGTCAATATTGTGCCTCTTGTATTAAATTTGGATGCAATTTCTGTGTTTCATCGTCTATAAGAAGGTCCAAGGGACACAGTACAACTTAAGTGAAACCTCGGGATCTACAACTGGACTCACAGGACGGGTTCAAATCATAGAAATTTAGAGTGTCACTCCTCTTGTACTTGAGTCGGTATTGTGCCTTTTGTATTGAATTCGGATGCAATTTCGGTGTTTCATCGTCAATAACAAGGTCCAAGGGATATAGTAAACCTGAAGTGAAGCATCGGAATCTAAAGCTGGACTCACAGGAGAAGTTCAAATCATAGAAAGTTAGAGTGTCAGTCCTTTTCTACTTAAGTCGGCATTGTGCCTTTTGTATGAAATTCGGATGCAATTTCTGTGTTTCACCGTCAATAAGAAAGTCCTAGGGATACAGTAAACCTGAAGTGAAGCATCGGAATCTAAAACTGGACTCACAGGAGAGGTTCAAATCATAGAAAGGTAGAGTGTCATTCCTCTTGTACTTAAGTCGCATTGTGCCTTTCAATTTAGTTCCGATGCAATTTCTTTGTTTCATCGTCAATAAGAAGGTCGAAGGGAGACAGTAAACCTGAAGTGAAGCATCGGAATCTGAAACTGGACTCACAGGAGTGGTTCAAATCATAGAAACCGAGAGTGTTAGTCCTCTTGTACTTAAGTCGACATCGTGCCATTTGTATTAAATTGGGATGCAATTTCTGTGTTTCATCTTCAATAAGAAGGTCCAATCTATACAGTAAACCTGAAGTGAAGCATCGGAATCTAAAACTGGACTCACAGGAGAGGTTCAAATCATAGAAAGTTAGAGTTTCACTCCTATTGTACTTAGGTCGGTATTGTGCCCTTTGTATTAAATTCGGATGCAATTTCTGTGGTTAATCGTCAATAAGAATGTCCAAGGGATACAGTAAACCTGAATTAAAGCATCGGAATCTAAAACTGGATGCACAGGAGAGGTTCAAATCATAGAAAGTTAGAATGAAAGTCCTCTTGTACTTAAGTCGGCATTGTGCGTTTTGACTTTAATTCCGATGCAATTTCTGTGTTTCATCGTCAATAAGAAGGTGCAAGGTATACAGTAAACCTGAAGTGAAGCATCGGAATCTAAAACTGGACTCACAGGAGAGGTTCAAATCATAGAAAGTGGGAGTGTCAGTCCTCTTGTACTTACGTCGGCATTGTGCCTATTGTATTGAATACCGATGCAATTTCTGTGTTTCATCGTCAATAAGAAGGTCCAAAGGATACAGAAAACCTGAAGTGAGGCATCGGAATCTAAAACTGGATTTACAGGAGAGCTTCAAATCAAAGAAAGTGAGAGTGTCAGTCCTCTTGTACTTAAGTCGGCATTGTGCCTTTTGAATTTAATTCCGATGCAATTTCTGTGTTTTATCGTCAATAAGAACGCCCAAGGGATACAGTAAACCTGAAGTGAAGCAACGGAATCTAAAACTGGACTCACAGGAGAGCTTCAAATCAAAGAAAGTGAGAGTGTCAGTCCTCTTGTACTTAAGTCGACATCGTGCCATTTGTATTAAATTGGGATGCAATTTCTGTGTTTCATCTTCAATAAGAAGGTCCAATCTATACAGTAAACCTGAAGTGAAGCATCGGAATCTAAAACTGGACTCACAGGATTGGTTCAAATCATACAAAGTTAGAGAGTCAGTCCTCTTTTACTTAAGTCAGCATTGTGTCTTTTGTATTCAATTCCGATGCAATTTCTGTGTTTCATCGTCATTAAGAAGGTGCAAGGTATACAGTAAACCGAAGTGAAGCATCAGAATCTAAAACTGGACTCACATCAGAGGTTCAAATCATAGAAAGTGAGAGTGTCAGTCCTCTTGTACTTAAGTCGGCATTGTGCCATTTGTATTAAATTCGAATGCAATTTCTGTGTTTCATCGTCAATAAGATGGTCCAAGGGATACAGTTAACCTGAAGTGAAGCATCGGAATCTAAAACTGGACTCACAGAAGAGGTTCATATCATAGATAGTTAGAATGTCAGTCCTCTTGTACTTAAGTCGGCATTGTGCGTTTTGAATTTAATTCCGATGCAATTTCTGTGTTTCATCGTCAATAAGAAGGTGCAAGGTATACAGTAAACCTGAAGTGAAGCATCGGAATCTAAAACTGGACTCACAGGAGAGGTTCAAAACATAGAAAGTGAGAGTGTCAGTCCTCTTGAACTTACGTCGGCATTGTGCCTATTGTATTGAATACCGATGCAATTTCTGTGTTTAATCGTCAATAAGAAGGTCCAAGGGATACAGTATACCTGAAGTTAAGCATCTGAATCTAAAACTGGACTCACATGAGAGGTTCAAATCAAAGAAAGTGAGAGTATCAGTACTCTTGTACTTAAGTCGGCATTGTGCCTTTTGAATTTAATTCCGATGCAATTTCTGTGTTTTATCGTCAATAAGAACGTCCAAGGGATACAGTAAACATGAACTGAAGCAACGGAATCTAAAACTGGATTCACAGGAGAGGTTCAAATCATAGAAAGTGAGAGTGTCAGTCCTCTTTTACTTAAGTCGGAATTGTGCCTTTTGAATTTAATTCCGATGCAATTTCTGTGTGTCATCCTCAATACGAAGGTGAAAGGGATACAGTAAACCTGAAGTGAAGCATCGGAATCTAAAACTGGACTCACAGGAAAGATTCAAATCATAGGTAGTTAGAGTGTCAGTCCTCTTGTACTTAAGTCAGTATTGTGCCTCTTGTATTAAATTCGGATGCAATTTCTGTGTTTCATCGTCAATAAGAAGGTCCAAGGGACACAGTAGTCCTCAAGTGAAACATTGGAATCTAAAACTGGACTCACAGGAGAGGTTCAAATCATAGAAACTAAGGGTGTCAGTCCTCTTGTACTTAAGTAGGCATTGTGCCATTTGTATTAAATTCGGACGCAATTTCTGAGTTTCATCGTCTATAAGAAGGTCCAAGGGATACAGAAAACCTGAAGTGAAGCATCGGAATCTAAAACTGGATTCACAGGAGAGGTTCAAATCAAAGAAAGTGAGAGTGTCAGTCCTCTTGTACTTAAGTCGGCATTGTGCCTTTTGAATTTAATTCCGATGCAATTTCTGTGTTTTATCGTCAATAAGAACGTCCAAGGGATACAGTAAACCTGAAGTGAAGCAACGGATTCTAAAACTGGACTCACAGGAGAGGTTCAAATCATAGAAAGTGAGAGTGTCAGTCCTCTTGTACTTAAGTCGGCATTGTGCCTTTTGAATTTAATTCCGATGCAATTTCTGAGTTTTATCGTCAATAAGAACGTCCAAGGGATACAGTTAACCTGAAGTGAAGCATCGGAATCTAAAACTGGACTCACATCAGAGGTTCAAATCATAGAAAGTGAGAGTGTCAGTCCTCTTGTACTTAAGTCGGCATTGTGCCATTTGTATTAAATTCGGATGCAATTTCTGTGTTTCATCGTCAATAAGAAGGTCCAAGGTATACAGATAACCTGAAGGGAAGCATCGGAACCTAAATCTGGACTCACAGGAGAGGTTCATATCATAGAAATTTAGAATGTCATCCACTTGTACTTATGTCGGCATTGTGCCTTTTGTTCCAAATTCGGATGCAATTTCTGTGTTTCATCGTCAATAAGAAGGTCGAAGGTATACAGTATACCTGAAGTGAAGCATCGGAATCTAAAACTGGACTCGCAGGAAAGATTCAAATCATAGATAGTTAGAGTGTCAGTCCTCTTGTACTTAAGTCAATATTGTGCCTCTTGTATTAAATTCGGATGCAATTTCTGTGTTTCATCGTCTATAAGAAGGTCCAAGGGACACAGTAAAACTTAAGTGAAACATCGGGATCTACAACTGGACTCACAGGAGAGGTTCAAATCATAGAAAGTTAGAGTGTCAGTCCACTTTTACTTAAGACGACATTGTGCCTTTTGTATTAAATTTCGATGCAATTTCTGTGTTTCATCGTCAATAAGTTGGTGCAAGGTACACAGTAAACCTGAAGTGAAGCATCGGAATCTAAAACTGGACTCACAGGAGAGGTTCAAATCATAGAAACTAAGGGTGTCAGTCCTCTTGTACTTAAGTCGGCATTGTGCCATTTGTACTAAATTCGGATGCAATTTCTGTGTTTCATCGTCAATAAGAAGGTCCAAGGTATACAGTAAACCTGAAGTGAAGCATCGGAATCTAAAACTGGACTCACAGGAGAAGTTCAAATCATAGAAAGTTAGAGTGTCAGTCCTCTTGTACTTAAGTCCGCATTGTGCCTTTTGTATTAAATTCGGATGCAATTTCTGTGTTTCACCGTCAATAAGAAAGTCCAAGGGATACAGTAAACCTGAAGTGAAGCATCGGAATCTAAAACTGGACTCACATTAGAGGTTCAAATCATAGATAGTTAGAGTGTCACTCCTCTTGTACTTAAGTCGGTATTGTGCCTTTTGTATTATATTCGGCAGCAATATCTGTGTTTCATCGTCAATAGGAAGGTGCAATGTATACAGTAGACCTGAAGTGAAGCATCGGAATCTAAAACTGGACTCACATTAGAGGTTCAAATCATAGAAAGGTAGAGTGTCATTCCTCTTGTACTTAAGTTGCATAGTGCCCTTTGAATTTAATTCCGATGCAATTTCTTTGTTTCATCGTCAATAAGAAGGTGCAAGGTATACAGTAAACCTGAAGTGAAGCATCGGAATCTAAAACTGGACTCACAGGAGAGGTTCGAATCATGGAAAGTGAGAGTGTCAGTCCTCTTTTACTTAAGTCGGCATTATGCCTTTTGTATTAAATTCCGATGCAATTTCAGTGTCTCATCGTCAATAAGAAAGTGCAAGGTATACAGTAAACCTGAAGTGAAGCATCGAAATCTAAAACTGGACTCACAGGAGAGGTTCAAATCAAAGAAAGTGAGAGTGTCAGTCCTCTTGTACTTAAGTCGGCATTGTGCCATTTGTATTAAATTCGGATGCAATTTCTGTGTTTCATCGTCAATATGAAGGTCCAAGGGATACAGTTAACCTGAAGTGAAGCAACGGAACCTAAAACTGGACTCACAGGAGAGGTTCATATCACATAAAGTTAGAATGTCAGTCCACTTGTACTTATGTCGGCATTGTGCCTTTTGTTCTAAATTCGGATGCAATTTCTGTGTTTCATCGTCAATAAGAAAGTCCAAGGGATACAGTATACCTGAAGTGAAGCATCAGAATCTCAAACTGGACTCACAGGAAAGATTCAAATCATAGATAGTTAGAGTGTCAGTCCTCTAGTACTTAAGTCAATATTGTGCCTCTTGTATTAAATTCGGATGCAATTTCTGTGTTTCATCGTCAATAAGAAGGTCCAAGGGACACAGTAATCCTCAAGTGAAACATTGGAATCTAAAACTGGACTCACAGGAGAGGTTCAAATCATAGAAACTGAGAGTGTCAGTCCTCTTGTACTTAAGTCGGCATTGTGCCAATTGTATTAAATTCGGATGCATTTTCTGTGTTTCATCGTCAATAAGAAGGTCCAAGCGATACAGTAAAACTGAAGTGAAACATGGGAATCTGAATCTGGACTCACAGGAGAGGTTCAAATCATAGAAAGTTAGAGTGTCACTCCTCTTGTAGTTGAGTCGGTATTGTGCCCTTTGTATTGAATTCGGATGCAATTTCTGTGTTTCACCGTCAATAAGAAAGTCCAAGGAATACAGTAAACCTTAAGTGAAACATTGGGATCTACAACTGAACTCACATTAGAGGTTCAAATCATAGAAAGCTAGAGTGTCAGTCCACTTTTACTTATGTCGAAATTGTGCCTTTTGTATTAAATTCGGATGCAATATCTGTGTTTCATCGTCAATAAGAAGGGGCAATGTATACAGTAGACCTGAAGTGAAGCATCGGAATCTAAAACTGGACTCACAGGAGAGGTTCAAATCATAGAAAGTTAGAGTGTCAGTCCTCTTGTACTTAAGTCGGCATTGTGCCATTTGTATTAAATTCGGACGCAATTTCTGTGTGTCATCGTCAATAAGAAGGTCAAAGGGAGACAGTAAACCTGAAGTGCAGCATCGGAATCTAAAACTCGACTCACAGGAGAAGTTCAAATCATACAAATTTAGAGTGTCAGTCCTGTTTTACTTAAGTCAGCATTGTGCCTTTTGTATTAAATTCCGATGCAATTTCTGTGTTTCATCGTCAATAAGAAGGTGCAAGGTATACAGTAAACCTGAAGTGAAGCATCGGAATCTAAATCTGGACTCACATCAGAGGTTCAAATCATAGAAAGTGAGAGTATCAGTCCTCTTGTACTTAAGTCGGCATTGTGCCATTTGTATTAAATTCGGATGCAATTTCTGTGTTTCATCGTCAATAAGAAGGTCCAAGGGATACAGTTAACCTGAAGTGAAGCATCGGAACCTAAAACTAGACTCACAGGAGAGGTTCATATCATAGAAAGTTAGAATGTCAGTCCACTTGTACTTATGTCGGCATTGTGCCTTTTGTTCTAAATTCGGATGCAATTTCTGTGTTTCATCGTCAATAAGAAGGTCCAAGGGACACAGTAAACCTCAAGTGAAACCTCGGGATCTACAACTGGACTCACAGGAGAGGTTCAAATCATAGAAAGTTAGAGTGTCAGTCCACTTCTACTTAAGTCGACATTGTGCTTTTGTATTAAATTCCGATGCAATTTCAGTGTCTCATCGTCAATAAGATGGTGCAAGGTATATAGTAAACCTGAAGTGAAGCATCGGAATCTAAAACTGGACTCACAGGAGAGGTTCATATCATAAAAAGTTAGAATGTCAGTCCACTTGTACATATGTCGGCATTGTGCCTTTTGTTCTAAATTCGGATGCAATTTCTGTGTTTCATCGTCAATAAGAAGGTCCAAGGGATACAAATAACCTGAAGTGAAGCATCGGAACCTAAAACTGGACTCACAGGAGAGGTTCATATCATAGAAAGTTAGAATGTCAGTCCACTTGTACATATGTCGGCATTGTGCCTTTTGTTCTAAATTCGGATGCAATTTCTGTGTTTCATCGTCAATAAGAAGGTCCAAGGAATACAGTAAACCTGAAGTGAAGCATCGGAATCTAAAACTGGACTCACAGGAGAGGTTCGAATCATGGAAAGTGAGAGTGTCAGTCCTCTTTTACTTAAGTCGGCATTGTGCCTTTTGTATTAAATTCCGATGCAATTTCAGTGTCTCATCGTCAATAAGATGGTGCAAGGTATATAGTAAACCTGAAGTGAAGCATCGGAATCTAAAACTGGGCTCACAGGAGAGGTTCGAATCATGGAAAGTGAGAGTGTCAGTCCTCTTTTACTTAAGTCGGCATTGTGCGTTTTGTATTAAATTCCGATTCAATTTCAGTGTCTCATCGTCAATAAGAGGGTGCAAGGTATACAGTAAACCTGAAGTGAAGCACCGGAATCTAAAACTGGACTCACAGGAGAGGTTCAAATCAAAGAAAGTGAGAGTGTCAGTCCTCTTGTACTTAAGTCGGCATTGTGCCTTTTGAATTTAATTCCGATGCAATTTCTGTGTTTTATCGTCAATAAGAACGTCCAAGGGATACAGTAAACCTGAAGTGAAGCAACGGATTCTAAAACTGGACTCACAGGAGAGGTTCAAATCATAGAAAGTGAGAGTGTCAGTCCTCTTGTACTTAAGTCGGCATTGTGCCTTTTGAATTTAATTCCGATGCAATTTCTGAGTTTTATCGTCAATAAGAACGTCCAAGGGATACAGTTAACCTGAAGTGAAGCATCGGAATCTAAAACTGGACTCACATCAGAGGTTCAAATCATAGAAAGTGAGAGTGTCAGTCCTCTTGTACTTAAGTCGGCATTGTGCCATTTGTATTAAATTCGGATGCAATTTCTGTGTTTCATCGTCAATATGAAGGTCCAAGGTATACAGATAACCTGAAGGGAAGCATCGGAACCTAAATCTGGACTCACAGGAGAGGTTCATATCATAGAAAGTTAGAATGTCATCCACTTGTACTTATGTCGGCATTGTGCCTTTTGTTCCAAATTCGGATGCAATTTCTGTGTTTCATCGTCAATAAGAAGGTCGAAGGTATACAGTATACCTGAAGTGAAGCATCGGAATCTAAAACTGGACTCGCAGGAAAGATTCAAATCATAGATAGTTAGAGTGTCAGTCCTCTTGTACTTAAGTCAATATTGTGCCTCTTGTATTAAATTCGGATGCAATTTCTGTGTTTCATCGTCTATAAGAAGGTCCAAGGGACACAGTAAAACTTAAGTGAAACATCGGGATCTACAACTGGACTCACAGGAGAGGTTCAAATCATAGAAAGTTAGAGTGTCAGTCCACTTTTACTTAAGACGACATTGTGCCTTTTGTATTAAATTTCGATGCAATTTCTGTGTTTCATCGTCAATAAGTTGGTGCAAGGTACACAGTAAACCTGAAGTGAAGCATCGGAATCTAAAGCTGGACTCACAGGAGAGGTTCAAATCATAGAAACTAAGGGTGTCAGTCCTCTTGTACTTAAGTCGGCATTGTGCCATTTGTACTAAATTCGGATGCAATTTCTGTGTTTCATCGTCAATAAGAAGGTCCAAGGTATACAGTAAACCTGAAGTGAAGCATCGGAATCTAAAACTGGACTCACAGGAGAAGTTCAAATCATAGAAAGTTAGAGTGTCAGTCCTCTTGTACTTAAGTCCGCATTGTGCCTTTTGTATTAAATTCGGATGCAATTTCTGTGTTTCACCGTCAATAAGAAAGTCCAAGGGATACAGTAAACCTGAAGTGAAGCATCGGAATCTAAAACTGGACTCACATTAGAGGTTCAAATCATAGATAGTTAGAGTGTCACTCCTCTTGTACTTAAGTCGGTATTGTGCCTTTTGTATTATATTCGGCAGCAATATCTGTGTTTCATCGTCAATAGGAAGGTGCAATGTATACAGTAGACCTGAAGTGAAGCATCGGAATCTAAAACTGGACTCACATTAGAGGTTCAAATCATAGAAAGGTAGAGTGTCATTCCTCTTGTACTTAAGTTGCATAGTGCCCTTTGAATTTAATTCCGATGCAATTTCTTTGTTTCATCGTCAATAAGAAGGTGCAAGGTATACAGTAAACCTGAAGTGAAGCATCGGAATCTAAAACTGGACTCACAGGAGAGGTTCGAATCATGGAAAGTGAGAGTGTCAGTCCTCTTTTACTTAAGTCGGCATTATGCCTTTTGTATTAAATTCCGATGCAATTTCAGTGTCTCATCGTCAATAAGAAAGTGCAAGGTATACAGTAAACCTGAAGTGAAGCATCGAAATCTAAAACTGGACTCACAAAAGAGGTTCAAATCAAAGAAAGTGAGAGTGTCAGTCCTCTTGTACTTAAGTCGGCATTGTGCCATTTGTATTAAATTCGGATGCAATTTCTGTGTTTCATCGTCAATATGAAGGTCCAAGGGATACAGTTAACCTGAAGTGAAGCAACGGAACCTAAAACTGGACTCACAGGAGAGGTTCATATCACATAAAGTTAGAATGTCAGTCCACTTGTACTTATGTCGGCATTGTGCCTTTTGTTCTAAATTCGGATGCAATTTCTGTGTTTCATCGTCAATAAGAAAGTCCAAGGGATACAGTGTACCTGAAGTGAAGCATCAGAATCTCAAACTGGACTCACAGGAAAGATTCAAATCATAGATAGTTAGAGTGTCAGTCCTCTAGTACTTAAGTCAATATTGTGCCTCTTGTATTAAATTCGGATGCAATTTCTGTGTTTCATCGTCAATAAGAAGGTCCAAGGGACACAGTAATCCTCAAGTGAAACATTGGAATCTAAAACTGGACTCACAGGAGAGGTTCAAATCATAGAAACTGAGAGTGTCAGTCCTCTTGTACTTAAGTCGGCATTGTGCCAATTGTATTAAATTCGGATGCATTTTCTGTGTTTCATCGTCAATAAGAAGGTCCAAGCGATACAGTAAAACTGAAGTGAAACATGGGAATCTGAATCAGGACTCACAGGAGAGGTTCAAATCATAGAAAGTTAGAGTGTCACTCCTCTTGTAGTTGAGTCGGTATTGTGCCCTTTGTATTGAATTCGGATGCAATTTCTGTGTTTCACCGTCAATAAGAAAGTCCAAGGAATACAGTAAACCTTAAGTGAAACATTGGGATCTACAACTGAACTCACATTAGAGGTTCAAATCATAGAAAGCTAGAGTGTCAGTCCACTTTTACTTATGTCGAAATTGTGCCTTTTGTATTAAATTCGGATGCAATATCTGTGTTTCATCGTCAATAAGAAGGGGCAATGTATACAGTAGACCTGAAGTGAAGCATCGGAATCTAAAACTGGACTCACAGGAGAGGTTCAAATCATAGAAAGTTAGAGTGTCAGTCCTCTTGTACTTAAGTCGGCATTGTGCCATTTGTATTAAATTCGGACGCAATTTCTGTGTGTCATCGTCAATAAGAAGGTCAAAGGGAGACAGTAAACCTGAAGTGCAGCATCGGAATCTAAAACTCGACTCACAGGAGAAGTTCAAATCATACAAATTTAGAGTGTCAGTCCTGTTTTACTTAAGTCAGCATTGTGCCTTTTGTATTAAATTCCGATGCAATTTCTGTGTTTCATCGTCAATAAGAAGGTGCAAGGTATACAGTAAACCTGAAGTGAAGCATCGGAATCTAAATCTGGACTCACATCAGAGGTTCAAATCATAGAAAGTGAGAGTATCAGTCCTCTTGTACTTAAGTCGGCATTGTGCCATTTGTATTAAATTCGGATGCAATTTCTGTGTTTCATCGTCAATAAGAAGGTCCAAGGGATACAGTTAACCTGAAGTGAAGCATCGGAACCTAAAACTAGACTCACAGGAGAGGTTCATATCATAGAAAGTTAGAATGTCAGTCCACTTGTACTTATGTCGGCATTGTGCCTTTTGTTCTAAATTCGGATGCAATTTCTGTGTTTCATCGTCAATAAGAAGGTCCAAGGGACACAGTAAACCTCAAGTGAAACCTCGGGATCTACAACTGGACTCACAGGAGAGGTTCAAATCATAGAAAGTTAGAGTGTCAGTCCACTTCTACTTAAGTCGACATTGTGCTTTTGTATTAAATTCCGATGCAATTTCAGTGTCTCATCGTCAATAAGATGGTGCAAGGTATAAAGTAAACCTGAAGTGAAGCATCGGAATCTAAAACTGGACTCACAGGAGAGGTTCATATCATAAAAAGTTAGAATGTCAGTCCACTTGTACATATGTCGGCATTGTGCCTTTTGTTCTAAATTCGGATGCAATTTCTGTGTTTCATCGTCAATAAGAAGGTCCAAGGGATACAAATAACCTGAAGTGAAGCATCGGAACCTAAAACTGGACTCACAGGAGAGGTTCATATCATAGAAAGTTAGAATGTCAGTCCACTTGTACATATGTCGGCATTGTGCCTTTTGTTCTAAATTCGGATGCAATTTCTGTGTTTCATCGTCAATAAGAAGGTCCAAGGAATACAGTAAACCTGAAGTGAAGCATCGGAATCTAAAACTGGACTCACAGGAGAGGTTCGAATCATGGAAAGTGAGAGTGTCAGTCCTCTTTTACTTAAGTCGGCATTGTGCCTTTTGTATTAAATTCCGATGCAATTTCAGTGTCTCATCGTCAATAAGATGGTGCAAGGTATATAGTAAACCTGAAGTGAAGCATCGGAATCTAAAACTGGGCTCACAGGAGAGGTTCGAATCATGGAAAGTGAGAGTGTCAGTCCTCTTCTACTTAAGTCGGCATTGTGCGTTTTGTATTAAATTCCGATTCAATTTCAGTGTCTCATCGTCAATAAGAGGGTGCAAGGTATACAGTAAACCTGAAGTGAAGCACCGGAATCTAAAACTGGACTCACAGGAGAGGTTCAAATCAAAGAAAGTGAGAGTGTCAGTCCTCTTGTACTTAAGTCGGCACTGTGCCATTTGTATTAAATTCGGATGCAATTTCTATGTTTCATCGTCAATAAGAAGGTCCAAGGGATACAGTAAACCTGAAGTGAAGCATCGGAATCTAAAACTGGACTCACAGGAGAGGTTCAAATCATAGAGAGTTAGAGTGTCACTCCTCTTGTACTTAAGTCGGCATTGTGCCTTTTGTATTAAATTCGGATGCAATTTCTGTGTTTCACCGTCAATAAGAAAGTCCAAGGGATACAGTAAACCAGAAGTGAAGCATCGGAATCTAAAACTGGACTCACAGGAGAGGTTCAAATCATAGAGAGTTAGAGTGTCACTCCTCTTGTACTTAAGTCGGAATTGTAAATTTTGTATTAAATTCGGATGCAATATCTGTGTTTCATCGTCAATAAGAAGGTGCAATGTATACAGTAGAACTGAAGTGAAGCATCGGAATCTAAAACAGGACTCACAGGAGAGGTTCAAATCATAGAAAGGTAGAGTGTCATTCCTCTTGTACTTAAGTTGCATAGTGCCTTTTGAATTTAATTCCGATCCAATTTCTTTGTTTCATCGTCAATAAGAAGGTGCAAGGTATACAGTAAACCCGAAGTGAAGCATCGGAATTTATAACTGGACTCACAGGAGAGGTTCAAATCAAAGAAAGTGAGAGTGTCAGTCCTCTTGTACTTAAGTCGGCATTGTGCCTTTTGAATTTAATTCCGATGCAATTTCTGTGTTTTATCGTCAATAAGAACGTCCAAGGGATACAGAAAACCTGAAGTGAAGCAACGGATTCTAAAACTGGACTCACAGGAGAGGTTCTAATCATAGGAAGTGAGAGTGTCAGTCCTCTTGTACTTAAGTCGGCATTGTGCCATTTGTATTAAATTCGGATGCAATTTCTGTGTTTCATAGTCAATAAGAAGGTCCAAGGGATACAGTTAACCTGAAGTGAAGCATCGGAACCTAAAACTGGACTCACAGGAGAGGTTCATATCATAAAAAGTTAGAATGTCAGTCCACTTGTACATATGTCGGCATTGTGCCTTTTGTTCTAAATTCGGATGCAATTTCTGTGTTTCATCGTCAATAAGAAGGTCCAAGGGGTACAGTAAACCTGAAGTGAAGCATCGGAATCTAATACTGGACTCAGAGGAGAGGTTCAAATCATAGAGAGTTAGAATGTCACTCCTCTTGTACTTAAGTCGGTATTGTAAATTTTGTATTAAATTCGGATGTAATATCTGTGTTTCATCGTCAATAAGAAGGTGCAATGTATACAGTAGACCTGAAGTGAAGCATCGGAATCTAAAACTGGACTTACAGGAGAGGTTCATATCATAGAAAGGTAGAGTGTCATTCCTCTTGTACTTAAGTCGCATTGTGCCTTTTGAATTTAATTCCGATGCAATTTCTTTGTTTCATCGTCAAAAAGAAGGTGCAAGGTATACAGTAAACCCGAAGTGAAGCATCGGAATCTAAAACTGGACTCACAGGAGAGGTTCAAATCAAAGAACTTGAGAATGTCAGTCCTCTTGTACTTAAGTCGGAATTGTGCCTTTTTAATTTAATTCCGATGCAATTTCTGTGTGTCATCGTCAATAAGAAAGTCAAAGGGAGACAGTAAACCTGAAGTGCAGCATCGGAATCAAAAACTGGACTCACAGGAGAGGTTCAAATCATACAAAGTTAGAGTGTCAGTCCTCTTTTACTTAAGTCAACATTGTGCCTTTTGTATTAAATTCCGATGCAATTTCTGTGTTTCATCGTCAATAAGAAGGTGCAAGGTATACAGTAAACCTGAAGTGAAGCATCGGAATCTAAAACTGGACTCACATCAGAGGTTCAAATCATAGAAAGTGAGAGTGTCAGTCCTCTTGTACTTAAGTCGGCATTGTGCCATTTGTATTAAATTCGGATGCAATTTCTGTGTTTCATCGTCAATAAGAAGGTCCAAGGGATACAGTTAACCTGAAGTGAAGCATCGGAACCTAAAACTGGAGTCACAGGAGAGGTTCATATCATAGAAAGTTAGAATGTCAGTCCACTTGTACTTATGTCGGCATTGCGCCTTTTGTTCTAAATTCGGATGCAATTTCTGTGTTTCATCGTCAATGAGAAGGTCCAAGGGATACAGTATACCTGAAGTGAAGCATCGGAATCTAAAACTGGACTCGCAGGAAAGATTCAAATCATAGATAGTTAGAGTGTCAGTCCTCCTGTACTTAAGTCAATATTGTGCCTCTTGTATTAAATTCGGATGCTATTTCTGTGTTTCACCGTCTATAAGAAGGTCCAAGGGACACAGTAAACCTTAAGTGAAACATCGGGATCTACAACTGGACTCACAGGAGAGGTTCAAATCATAGAAAGTTAGAGTGTCAGTCCACTTTTACTTATGTCGACATTGTGCCTTTTGTATTAAATTTCGATGCAATTTCTGTGTTTCATCGTCAATAAGAAGTGCAAGGTACACAGTAAACCTGAAGTGAAGCATCGGAATCTAAAACTGGGCTCACAGGAGAGGTTCAAATCATAGAAACTGAGGGTGTCAGTCCTCTTGTACTTAAGTCGGCATTGTGCCATTTGTATTAAATTCGGATGCAATTTCTGTGTTTCATCGTCAATAAGAAGGTGCAATGTATACAGTAGACATGAAGTGAAGCATCGGAATCTAAAACTGGGCTCACAGAAGAGGTTCAAATCATAGAAAGTTAGTCATTCCTCTTGTACTTGAGTCGGCATTGTGCCTTTTGCATTAAATTCCGATGCTATTTCAGTGTCTCATCGTCAATAAGAGGGTGCAAGGTATACAGTAAACCTGAAGTAAAGCATCGGAATCTAAAACTGGACTCACAGGAGAGGTTCAAATCAAAGAAAGTGAGAGTGTCAGTCCTCTTGTACTTAAGTCGGCATTGTGCCATTTGTATTAAATTCGGACGCAATTTCTGTGTTTCATCGTCAATAAGAAGGTCCAAGGGATACAAAAAACCTGAAGTGAAGCATCGGAATCTAAAACTGGATTCACAGGAGAGGTTCAAATCAAAGAAAGTGAGAGTGTCAGTCCTCTTGTACTTAAGTCGGCATTGTGAATTTTTAATTTAATTCCGATGCAATTTCTGTGTTTCATCGTCAATAAGAACGTCCAAGTGATATAGTAAACCTGAAGTGGAGCAACGGATTCTAAACCTGGACTCACAGGAGAGGTTCAAATCATAGAAAGAGAGAGTGTCAGTCCTCTTTTACTTAAGTCGGAATTGTGCCTCTTTAATTTAATTCCGATGCAATTTCTGTGTGTCATCGTCAATAAGAAGGTCAAAGGGAGACAGTAAACCTGAAGTGCAGCATCGGAATCTAAAACTGGACTCACAGGAGAGGTTCAAATCATACAAAGTTAGAGTGTCAGTCCTCTTTTACTTAAGTCAGCATTGTGCGTTTTGTATTAAATTCCGATGCCATTTCTGTGTTTCATCGTCAATAAGAAGGTGCAAGGTATACAGTAAACCTGAAGTGAAGCATCGGAATCTAAAACTGGACTCACATCAGAGGTTCAAATCATAGAAAGTGAGAGTGTCAGTCCTCTTGTACTTAAGTCGGCATTGTGCCATTTGTATTAAATTCGGATGCAATTTCTGTGTTTCATCGTCAATAAGAAGGTCCAAGGGATACAGTTAACCTGAAGTGAAGCATCGGAACCTAAAACTGGACTCACAGGAGAGGTTCATATCATAGAAAGTTAGAATGTCAGTCCACTTGTACTTATGTCGGCATTGTGCCTTTTGTTCTAAATTCGGATGCAATTTCTGTGTTTCATCGTCAATAAGACGGTCCAAGGGACACAGTAAACCTTAAGTGAAACCTCGGGATCCACAACTGGACTCACAGGAGAGGTTCAAATCATAGAAAGTTAGAGTGTCAGTCCACTTTTACTTAAGTCGACATTGTGCTTTTGTATTACATTTCGATGCAATTTCTGTGTTTCATCGTCAATAAGAAGGTGCAAGGTACACAGTAAACCTGAAGTGAAACATCGGAATCTAAAACTGGACTCACAGGAGAGGTTCAATTCATAGAAACTGAGGATGTCAGTCCTCTTGTACTTAAGTCGGCATTGTGCCATTTGTATTAAATTCGGATGCAATTTCTGTGTTTCATCGTCAATAAGAAGGTGCAAGGTACACAGTAAACCTGAAGTGAAGCATCGGTATCTAAAACTGCACTCACAGGAGAGGTTCAAACCAAAGAAAGTGAGAGTGTCAGTCCTCTTGTACTTAAGTCGGCATTGTGCCATTTGTATTAAATTCGGATGCAATTTCTGCGTTTCATCGTCAATAAGAAGGTCGAAGGGATACAGTTAACCTGAAGTGAAGCATCGGAACCTAAAACTGGACTCACAGGAGAGGTTCATGTCATAGAAAGTTAGAATGTCAGTCCACTTGTACATATGTCGGCATTGTGCCTTTTGTTCTAAATTCGGATGCAATTTCTATGTTTCATCGTCAATAAGAAGGTCCAAGGGATACAGTAAACCTGAATTGAAGCATCGGAATCTAAAACTGAAGTCACAGGAGAGGTTCGAATCATGGAAAGTGAGAGTGTCAGTCCTCTTTTACTTAAGTCGGCATTGTGCATTTTGTATTAAATTCCGTTGCAATTTGAGTGTCTCATCGTCAATAAGAAGGTGCAAGGTATACAGTAAACCTGAAGTGAAGCATCGGAATCTAAAACTGGACTCACAGGAGAGGTTCAAATCAAAGAAAGTGAGAGTGTCAGTCCTCTTGTACTTAAGTCGGCATTGTGCCATTTGTATTAAATTCGGATGCAATTTCTGTGTTTCATCGTCAGTAAGAAGGTCCAGGGGATACAGTAAACCTGAAGTGAAGCATCGGAATTTAAAACTGGACTCACAGGAGAGGTTCAAATCGTATAGAGTTAGAGTGTCACTCCTCTTGTACTTAAGTCGGTATTGTAAATTTTGTATTAAATTCGGATGCAATATCTGTGTTTCATCGTCAATAAGAAGGTGCAATGTATACAGTAGACCTGAAGTGAAGCATCGGTATCTAAAACTGTACTCACAGGAGAGGTTCAAATCAAAGAAAGGTAGAGTGTCATTCCTCTTGTACTTAAGTCGCATTGTGCCTTTTGAATTTAATTCCGATGCAATTTCTTTGTTTCATCGTCAATAAGATGGTGCAAGGTATACAGTAAACCTGAAGTGAAGCATCGGAATCTAAAACTGGACTCACAGGAGAGGTTCGAATCATGGAAAGTGAGAGTGTCAGTCCTCTTTTACTTAAGTCGGCATTGTGCCTTTTGTATTAAATTCCGATGCAATTTCAGTGTCTCATCGTCAATAAGAAGGTGCAAGGTACACAGTAAACCTGAAGTGAAGCATCGGAGTCTAAAACTGCACTCACAGGAGAGGTTCAAACCAAAGAAAGTGAGAGTGTCAGTCCACTTGTACATATGTCGGCATTGTGCCTTTTGTTCTAAATTTGGATGCTATTTCTGTGTTTCATCGTCAATAAGAAGGTCCGAGGGATACAGTATACCTGAAGTGAAGCATCGGAATCTAAAACTGGACTCACAGGAAAGATTCAAATCATAGATAGTTAGAGTGTCAGTCCTCTTGTACTTAAGTCAATATTGTGCCTCTTGTATTAAATTCGGATGCAATATCTGTGTTTCATCGTCTATAAGAAGGTCCAAGGGACACAGTAAACCTTAAGTGAAACATCGGAAGCTACAACTGGACTCACAGGAGAGGTTCAAATCATAGAAAGTTAGAGTGTCAGTCCACTTTTACTTAAGTCAACATTGTGCCTTTTGTATTAAATTCCGATGCAATTTCTGTGTTTCATCGTCAATAAGAAGGTGCAAGGTATACAGTAAACCTGAAGTGAAGCATCGGAATCTAAAACTGGACTCACATCAGAGGTTCAAATCATAGAAAGTGAGAGTGTCAGTCCTCTTGTACTTAAGTCGGTATTGTGCCATTTGTATTAATTTCGGATGCAATATCTGTGTTTCATCGTCAATAAGAAGGTCCAAGGGATACAGTAAACCTGAAGTGAAACATCAGAATCTAAATCTGGACTCACAGGAGAGGTTCAAATCATAGAAAGTTAGAGTGTCACTCCTCTTGTACTTGAGTCGGTATTGTGCCTTTTGTATTGAATTCGGATGCAATTTCGGTGTTTCATCGTCAATAGCAAGTTCCAAGGGATATAGTAAACCTGAAGTGAAGCATCGGAATCCAAAACTGGACTCACAGGCGAAGTTCAAATCACAGAAAGTTAGAGTGTCAGTCCTCTTGTACTTAAGTCGGCTTTGTGCCTTTTGTATTAAATTCGGATGCAATTTCTGTGTTTCACCGTCAATAAGAAAGTCCAAGGGATACAGTAAACCTGAAGTGAAGCATCGGAGTCTAAAACTGGACTCACATGAGAGGTTCAAATCATAGAGAGTTAGAGTGTCACTCCTCTTGTACTTAAGTCGGGAATTGCAAATTTTGTATTAAATTCGGATGGAACATCTGTGTTTCATCGTCAATAAGAAGGTGCAATGTATACAGTAGACCTGAAGTGAAGCATCGGAATCTAAAACTGGACTCACAGGAGAGGTTCGAATCATGGAAAGTGAGAGTGTAATTCCTCTTTTACTTAAGTCGGCATTGTGCCATTTGTATTAAATTCGGATGCAATTTCTGTGTTTCATCGTCAATAAGAAGGTCCAAGGGATACAGAAAACCTGAAGTGAAGCATCGGAATCTAAAACTGGACTCACAGGAGAGGGTCAAATCACAGATAGTGAGAGTGTCAGTCTTCTTGTAATTAAGTCGGCATTGTGCCGTTTGTATTAAATTCGGATGCAATTTCCGTGTTTCATCGTCATAAGAAGGTCCAAGGGATACAGTAAACCTGAAGTGAAGCATCTGAATCCAAAACTGGACTCACAGGAGAAGGTTCAAATCATAGGAAATTTAGAATGTCAGTCCACTTGTACTTAATTCGGCATTGTGCGTTTTGTATTAAATTCGGATGCAATTCCTGTGTCTCATCGTCAATAAGGAGGTGCAAGTAAACATAACCTGAAGTGAAGCATCGGAAATCTAAAACTGGACTCACAGGAGTAGTTCAAATCAAAGAAAGTTAGAGACTCACTCCTCTTGTACTTACGTCGGTATTGTGCCTTTTGTATTGAATTCGGATGCAATTTCTTTGTTTCATCGTCAATAAGAAGGTCGAAGGGAGACAGTAAACATGAAGTGAAGCATCGGAATCTGAAACTGGACCTCACAGGAGAGGTTCAAATCATAGAAAGTTAGAATGTCAGTCCTCTTGTACTTAATTCCGGCATTGTCCGTTTTGTATTAAATTCGGATGCAATTCCTGTGTTTCATCGTCAATAAGGAGGTGCAAGGTAAACAGTAAACCTGAAGTGAGCATCGAAATCTAAAACTGGACTCACAGGAGTAGTTCAAATCATAGAAAGTGAGAGTCTCAGTCCTCTTGTACTTAAGTCGACATCGTGCCATTTGTATTAAATTGGGATGCAATTTCTGTGTTTCATCTTCAATAAGAAGGTCCACGCTATACAGTAAACCTGATGTGAAGCATCGGAACCTAAAACTGGACTCACACGAGAGGTTCAAATCATAGAAAGTTAAGTGTCACTCCTATTGTACTTAAGTCAGTATTGTGCGTTTTGTATTAAATTCGGATGCAATTCCTGTGTTTCATCGTCAATAAGGAGGTGCAAGGTATACAGTAAACCTGAAGTGAAGCATCGGAATCTAAAACTGGACTCACAGGAAAGGTACAAATCATTGAAAGTTAGAGTGGTCAGGTCCACTTTTACTTAAGTCGACATAAGCCCTTTGTATTAAATTCCGATGCAATTTCTGTGTTTCATCGTCAAATAACAAGGTGCAAGGTACACAGTAAACCTGAAGTGAAGCATCGGAATCTAAAACTGGACTCACATTAGAGGTTCAAATCAAAGAAACTGAGAGTGTCAGTCCTCTTGTACTGAAGTCGGCATTGTGCCATTTATATTAAATTCGGATGCAATATCTGTGTTTCATCGTCAATACGAAGGTCCATTGGATACAGTAAACCTAAAGTGAAGCATCGGAATCTAAAACTGGACTCACAGGAGAGATTCAACTCATAGAAGGTTAGAGTGTTACTCCTCTTGTACTTAAGTCCGGTTTTGTGCCTTTTGTATTAAATTTGGATGCAATTTCTGTGTTTCATCGTCAATAAGAAGGTCCAAGGGATACAGTAAACCTTAAGGGAAGCAACGGAATCTAAAACTGGACTCACAGGAGAGGTTCAAATCATAGAATGGTAGAGTGTTAGTCCTCTTTTACTTAAGTCGGCATTGTGCCTTTTGTATTAAATTCGGGTGAATTTTCTGCGTTTAATCGTCAATAAGAAGGTCCAAGGGATACAGTAAACCTGAAGTGAAACATCGGAATCTAAAACTTGACTCACAGGAGAGGTTCAAATCATAGAAGGTTAGAGTGTCAGTCCTCTTTTACTTAATTCGGCATTGTGCCTTATGTATTAAATTCCGATGCAATTTCAGTGTCTCATCGTCAATAAGAAGGTGCAAGGTATACAGTAAACCTGAAGTGAAGCATCGGAATCTAAAACTGGACTCACATCAGAGGTTCAAATCATAGAAAGTGAGAGTGTCAGTCCTCTTGTACTTAAGTCGGCATTGTGCCATTTGTATTAAATTCGGATGCAATTTCTGTGTTTCATCGTCAATAAGAAGGTCCAAGGGATACAGTTAACCTGAAGTGAAGCATCGGAACCTAAAACTGGACTCACAGGAGAGGTTCATATCATAGAAAGTTAGAATGTCAGTCCACTTGTACTTATGTCGGCATTGTGCCTTTTGTTCTAAATTCGGATGCAATTTCTGTGTTTCATCGTCAATAAGACGGTCAAAGGGACACAGTAAACCTTAAGTGAAACCTCGGGATCCACAACTGGACTCACAGGAGAGGTTCAAATCATAGAAAGTTAGAGTGTCAGTCCACTTTTACTTAAGTCGACATTGTGCTTTTGTATTACATTTCGATGCAATTTCTGTGTTTCATCGTCAATAAGAAGGTGCAAGGTACACAGTAAACCTGAAGTGAAACATCGGAATCTAAAACTGGACTCACAGGAGAGGTTCAATTCATAGAAACTGAGGATGTCAGTCCTCTTGTACTTAAGTCGGCATTGTGCCATTTGTATTAAATTCGGATGCAGTTTCTGTGTTTCATCGTCAATAAGAAGGTGCAAGGTACACAGTAAACCTGAAGTGAAGCATCGGTATCTAAAACTGCACTCACAGGAGAGGTTCAAACCAAAGAAAGTGAGAGTGTCAGTCCTCTTGTACTTAAGTCGGCATTGTGCCATTTGTATTAAATTCGGATGCAATTTCTGCGTTTCATCGTCAATAAGAAGGTCGAAGGGATACAGTTAACCTGAAGTGAAGCATCGGAACCTAAAACTGGACTCACAGGAGAGGTTCATGTCATAGAAAGTTAGAATGTCAGTCCACTTGTACATATGTCGGCATTGTGCCTTTTGTTCTAAATTCGGATGCAATTTCTATGTTTCATCGTCAATAAGAAGGTCCAAGGGATACAGTAAACCTGAAGTGAAGCATCGGAATCTAAAACTGAAGTCACAGGAGAGGTTCGAATCATGGAAAGTGAGAGTGTCAGTCCTCTTTTACTTAAGTCGGCATTGTGCATTTTGTATTAAATTCCGTTGCAATTTGAGTGTCTCATCGTCAATAAGAAGGTGCAAGGTATACAGTAAACCTGAAGTGAAGCATCGGAATCTAAAACTGGACTCACAGGAGAGGTTCAAATCAAAGAAAGTGAGAGTGTCAGTCCTCTTGTACTTAAGTCGGCATTGTGCCATTTGTATTAAATTCGGATGCAATTTCTGTGTTTCATCGTCAATAAGAAGGTCCAGGGGATACAATAAACCTGAAGTGAAGCATCGGAATTTAAAACTGGACTCACAGGAGAGGTTCAAATCGTATAGAGTTAGAGTGTCACTCCTCTTGTACTTAAGTCGGTATTGTAAATTTTGTATTAAATTCGGATGCAATATCTGTGTTTCATCGTCAATAAGAAGGTGCAATGTATACAGTAGACCTGAAGTGAAGCATCGGTATCTAAAACTGTACTCACAGGAGAGGTTCAAATCATAGAAAGGTAGAGTGTCATTCCTCTTGTACTTAAGTCGCATTGTGCCTTTTGAATTTAATTCCGATGCAATTTCTTTGTTTCATCGTCAATAAGATGGTGCAAGGTATACAGTAAACCTGAAGTGAAGCATCGGAATCTAAAACTGGACTCACAGGAGAGGTTCGAATCATGGAAAGTGAGAGTGTCAGTCCTCTTTTACTTAAGTCGGCATTGTGCCTTTTGTATTAAATTCCGATGCAATTTCAGTGTCTCATCGTCAATAAGAAGGTGCAAGGTACACAGTAAACCTGAAGTGAAGCATCGGAGTCTAAAACTGCACTCACAGGAGAGGTTCAAACCAAAGAAAGTGAGAGTGTCAGTCCACTTGTACATATGTCGGCATTGTGCCTTTTGTTCTAAATTTGGATGCTATTTCTGTGTTTCATCGTCAATAAGAAGGTCCGAGGGATACAGTATACCTGAAGTGAAGCATCGGAATCTAAAACTGGACTCACAGGAAAGATTCAAATCATAGATAGTTAGAGTGTCAGTCCTCTTGTACTTAAGTCAATATTGTGCCTCTTGTATTAAAATTCGGATGCAATATCTGTGTTCATCGTCTATAAGAAGGTCCAAGGGACACAGTAAACCTTAAGTGAAACATCGGGATCTACAACTGGACTCACAGGAGAGGTTCAAATCATAGAAAGTTAGAGTGTCAGTCCACTTTTACTTAAGTCAACATTGTGCCTTTTGTATTAAATTCCAATGCAATTTCTGTGTTTCATCGTCAATAAGAAGGTGCAAGGTATACAGTAAACCTGAAGTGAAGCATCGGAATCTAAAACTGGACTCACATCAGAGGTTCAAATCATAGAAAGTGAGAGTGTCAGTCCTCTTGTACTTAAGTCGGTATTGTGCCATTTGTATTAATTTCGGATGCAATATCTGTGTTTCATCGTCAATAAGAAGGTCCAAGGGATACAGTAAACCTGAAGTGAAACATCAGAATCTAAATCTGGACTCACAGGAGAGGTTCAAATCATAGAAAGTTAGAGTGTCACTCCTCTTGTACTTGAGTCGGTATTGTGCCTTTTGTATTGAATTCGGATGCAATTTCGGTGTTTCATCGTCAATAGCAAGGTCCAAGGGATATAGTAAACCTGAAGTGAAGCATCGGAATCCAAAACTGGACTCACAGGCGAAGTTCAAATCATAGAAAGTTAGAGTGTCAGTCCTCTTGTACTTAAGTCGGCATTGTGCCTTTTGTATTAAATTCGGATGCAATTTCTGTGTTTCACCGTCAATAAGAAAGTCCAAGGGATACAGTAAACCTGAAGTGAAGCATCGGAGTCTAAAACTGGACTCACATGAGAGGTTCAAATCATAGAGAGTTAGAGTGTCACTCCTCTTGTACTTAAGTCGGAATTGCAAATTTTGTATTAAATTCGGATGCAACATCTGTGTTTTCATCGTCAATAAGAAGGTGCAATGTATACAGTAGACCTGAAGTGAAGCATCGGAATCTAAAACTGGACTCACAGGAGAGGTTCGAATCATGGAAAGTGAGAGTGTAATTCCTCTTTTACTTAAGTCGGCATTGTGCCATTTGTATTAAATTCGGATGCAATTTCTGTGTTTCATCGTCAATAAGAAGGTCCAAGGGATACAGAAAACCTGAAGTGAAGCATCGGAATCTAAAACTGGACTCACAGGAGAGGTTCAAATCACAGATAGTGAGAGTGTCAGTCTTCTTGTAATTAAGTCGGCATTATGCGTTTGTATTAAATTCGGATGCAATTTCCGTGTTTCATCGTCAATAAGAAGGTCCAAGGGATACAGTAAACCTGAAGTGAAGCATCTGAATCCAAAACTGGACTCACAGGAGAGGTTCAAATCATAGAAAGTTAGAATGTCAGGTCCACTTGTACTTAATTCGGCATTGTGCGTTTTGTTCTAAATTCGGATGCAATTTCTGTGTTTCATCGTCAATAAGAAGGTCCAAGGGGTACAGTAAACCTGAAGTGAAGCATCGGAATCTAATACTGGACTCAGAGGAGAGGTTCAAATCAAAGAAAGTGAGAGTGTCAGTCCTCTTGTACTTAAGTCGGAATTGTGCCTTTTGAATTTAATTCCGATGCAATTTCTGTGTTTATCGTCAATAAGAACGTCCAAGGGATACAGAAAACCTGAAGTGAAGCAACGGATTCTAAAACTGGACTCACAGGAGAGGTTCTAATCATAGGAAGTGAGAGTGTCAGTCCTCTTGTACTTAAGTCGGCATTGTGCCATTTGTATTAAATTCGGATGCAATTTCTGTGTTTCATAGTCAATAAGAAGGTCCAAGGGATACAGTTAACCTGAAGTGAAGCATCGGAACCTAAAACTGGACTCACAGGAGAGGTTCATATCATAAAAAGTTAGAATGTCAGTCCACTTGTACATATGTCGGCATTGTGCCTTTTGTTCTAAATTCGGATGCAATTTCTGTGTTTCATCGTCAATAAGAAGGTCCAAGGGGTACAGTAAACCTGAAGTGAAGCATCGGAATCTAATACTGGACTCAGAGGAGAGGTTCAAATCATAGAGAGTTAGAATGTCACTCCTCTTGTACTTAAGTCGGTATTGTAAATTTTGTATTAAATTCGGATGTAATATCTGTGTTTCATCGTCAATAAGAAGGTGCAATGTATACAGTAGACCTGAAGTGAAGCATCGGAATCTAAAACTGGACTTACAGGAGAGGTTCATATCATAGAAAGGTAGAGTGTCATTCCTCTTGTACTTAAGTCGCATTGTGCCTTTTGAATTTAATTCCGATGCAATTTCTTTGTTTCATCGTCAAAAAGAAGGTGCAAGGTATACAGTAAACCCGAAGTGAAGCATCGGAATCTAAAACTGGACTCACAGGAGAGGTTCAAATCAAAGAACTTGAGAATGTCAGTCCTCTTGTACTTAAGTCGGAATTGTGCCTTTTTATTTAATTCCGATGCAATTTCTGTGTGTCATCGTCAATAAGAAAGTCAAAGGGAGACAGTAAACCTGAAGTGCAGCATCGGAATCAAAAACTGGACTCACAGGAGAGGTTCACATCATACAAAGTTAGAGTGTCAGTCCTCTTGTACTTAAGTCGGCATTGTGCCATTTGTATTAAATTCGGATGCAATTTCTGTGTTTCATCGTCAATGAGAAGGTCCAAGGGATACAGTATACCTGAAGTGAAGCATCGGAATCTAAAACTGGACTCGCAGGAAAGATTCAAATCATAGATAGTTAGAGTGTCAGTCCTCCTGTACTTAAGTCAATATTGTGCCTCTTGTATTAAATTCGGATGCTATTTCTGTGTTTCACCGTCTATAAGAAGGTCCAAGGGACACAGTAAACCTTAAGTGAAACATCGGGATCTACAACTGGACTCACAGGAGAGGTTCAAATCATAGAAAGTTAGAGTGTCAGTCCACTTTTACTTATGTCGACATTGTGCCTTTTGTATTAAATTTCGATGCAATTTCTGTGTTTCATCGTCAATAAGAAGTGCAAGGTACACAGTAAACCTGAAGTGAAGCATCGGAATCTAAAACTGGGCTCACAGGAGAGGTTCAAATCATAGAAACTGAGGGTGTCAGTCCTCTTGTACTTAAGTCGGCATTGTGCCATTTGTATTAAATTCGGATGCAATTCTGTGTTTCATCGTCAATAAGAAGGTGCAATGTATACAGTAGACATGAAGTGAAGCATCGGAATCTAAAACTGGGCTCACAGAAGAGGTTCAAATCATAGAAAGTTAGTCATTCCTCTTGTACTTGAGTCGGCATTGTGCCTTTTGCATTAAATTCCGATGCTATTTCAGTGTCTCATCGTCAATAAGAGGGTGCAAGGTATACAGTAAACCTGAAGTAAAGCATCGGAATCTTAAACTGGACTCACAGGAGAGGTTCAAATCAAAGAAAGTGAGAGTGTCAGTCCTCTTGTACTTAAGTCGGCATTGTGCCATTTGTATTAAATTCGGACGCAATTTCTGTCTTTCATCGTCAATAAGAAGGTCCAAGGGATACAAAAAACCTGAAGTGAAGCATCGGAATCTAAAACTGGATTCACAGGAGAGGTTCAAATCAAAGAAAGTGAGAGTGTCAGTCCTCTTGTACTTAAGTCGGCATTGTGAATTTTTAATTTAATTCCGATGCAATTTCTGTGTTTCATCGTCAATAAGAACGTCCAAGTGATATAGTAAACCTGAAGTGGAGCAACGGATTCTAAACCTGGACTCACAGGAGAGGTTCAAATCATAGAAAGAGAGAGTGTCAGTCCTCTTTTACTTAAGTCGGAATTGTGCCTCTTTAATTTAATTCCGATGCAATTTCTGTGTGTCATCGTCAATAAGAAGGTCAAAGGGAGACAGTAAACCTGAAGTGCAGCATCGGAATCTAAAACTGGACTCACAGGAGAGGTTCAAATCATACAAAGTTAGAGTGTCAGTCCTCTTTTACTTAAGTCAGCATTGTGCGTTTTGTATTAAATTCCGATGCCATTTCTGTGTTTCATCGTCAATAAGAAGGTGCAAGGTATACAGTAAACCTGAAGTGAAGCATCGGAATCTAAAACTGGACTCACATCAGAGGTTCAAATCATAGAAAGTGAGAGTGTCAGTCCTCTTGTACTTAAGTCGGCATTGTGCCATTTGTATTAAATTCGGATGCAATTTTTGTGTTTCATCGTCAATAAGAAGGTCCAAGGGATACAGTTAACCTGAAGTGAAGCATCGGAACCTAAAACTGGACTCACAGGAGAGGTTCATATCATAGAAAGTTAGAATGTCAGTCCACTTGTACTTATGTCGGCATTGTGCCTTTTGTTCTAAATTCGGATGCAATTTCTGTGTTTCATCGTCAATAAGACGGTCCAAGGGACACAGTAAACCTTAAGTGAAACCTCGGGATCCACAACTGGACTCACAGGAGAGGTTCAAATCATAGAAAGTTAGAGTGTCAGTCCACTTTTACTTAAGTCGACATTGTGCTTTTGTATTACATTTCGATGCAATTTCTGTGTTTCATCGTCAATAAGAAGGTGCAAGGTACACAGTAAACCTGAAGTGAAACATCGGAATCTAAAACTGGACTCACAGGAGAGGTTCAATTCATAGAAACTGAGGATGTCAGTCCTCTTGTACTTAAGTCGGCATTGTGCCATTTGTATTAAATCGGATGCAATTTCTGTGTTTCATCGTCAATAAGAAGGTGCAAGGTACACAGTAAACCTGAAGTGAAGCATCGGTATCTAGAACTGCACTCACAGGAGAGGTTCAAACCAAAGAAAGTGAGAGTGTCAGTCCTCTTGTACTTAAGTCGGCATTGTGCCATTTGTATTAAATTCGGATGCAATTTCAGCGTTTCATCGTCAATAAGAAGGTCGAAGGGATACAGTTAACCTGAAGTGAAGCATCGGAACCTAAAACTGGACTCACAGGAGAGGTTCATGTCATAGAAAGTTAGAATGTCAGTCCACTTGTACATATGTCGGCATTGTGCCTTTTGTTCTAAATTCGGATGCAATTTCTATGTTTCATCGTCAATAAGAAGGTCCAAGGGATACAGTAAACCTGAATTGAAGCATCGGAATCTAAAACTGAAGTCACAGAGAGGTTCGAATCATGGAAAGTGAGAGTGTCAGTCCTCTTTTACTTAAGTCGGCATTGTGCATTTTGTATTAAATTCCGTTGCAATTTGAGTGTCTCATCGTCAATAAGAAGGTGCAAGGTATACAGTAAACCTGAAGTGAAGCATCGGAATCTAAAACTGGACTCACAGGAGAGGTTCAGATCAAAGAAAGTGAGAGTGTCAGTCCTCTTGTACTTAAGTCGGCATTGTGCCATTTGTATTAAATTCGGATGCAATTTCTGTGTTTCATCGTCAATAAGAAGGTCCAGGGGATACAGTAAACCTGAAGTGAAGCATCGGAATTTAAAACTGGACTCACAGGAGAGGTTCAAATCGTATAGAGTTAGAGTGTCACTCCTCTTGTACTTAAGTCGGTATTGTAAATTTTGTATTAAATTCGGATGCAATATCTGTGTTTCATCGTCAATAAGAAGGTGCAATGTATACAGTAGACCTGAAGTGAAGCATCGGTATCTAAAACTGTACTCACAGGAGAGGTTCAAATCAAAGAAAGGTAGAGTGTCATTCCTCTTGTACTTAAGTCGCATTGTGCCTTTTGAATTTAATTCCGATGCAATTTCTTTGTTTCATCGTCAATAAGATGGTGCAAGGTATACAGTAAACCTGAAGTGAAGCATCGGAATCTAAAACTGGACTCACAGGAGAGGTTCGAATCATGGAAAGTGAGAGTGTCAGTCCTCTTTTACTTAAGTCGGCATTGTGCCTTTTGTATTAAATTCCGATGCAATTTCAGTGTCTCATCGTCAATAAGAAGGTGCAAGGTACACAGTAAACCTGAAGTGAAGCATCGGAGTCTAAAACTGCACTCACAGGAGAGGTTCAAACCAAAGAAAGTGAGAGTGTCAGTCCACTTGTACATATGTCGGCATTGTGCCTTTTGTTCTAAATTTGGATGCTATTTCTGTGTTTCATCGTCAATAAGAAGGTCCGAGGGATACAGTATACCTGAAGTGAAGCATCGGAATCTAAAACTGGACTCACAGGAAAGATTCAAATCATAGATAGTTAGAGTGTCAGTCCTCTTGTACTTAAGTCAATATTGTGCCTCTTGTATTAAATTCGGATGCAATATCTGTGTTTCATCGTCTATAAGAAGGTCCAAGGGACACAGTAAACCTTAAGTGAAACATCGGAAGCTACAACTGGACTCACAGGAGAGGTTCAAATCATAGAAAGTTAGAGTGTCAGTCCACTTTTACTTAAGTCAACATTGTGCCTTTTGTATTAAATTCCGATGCAATTTCTGTGTTTCATCGTCAATAAGAAGGTGCAAGGTATACAGTAAACCTGAAGTGAAGCATCGGAATCTAAAACTGGACTCACATCAGAGGTTCAAATCATAGAAAGTGAGAGTGTCAGTCCTCTTGTACTTAAGTCGGTATTGTGCCATTTGTATTAATTTCGGATGCAATATCTGTGTTTCATCGTCAATAAGAAGGTCCAAGGGATACAGTAAACCTGAAGTGAAACATCAGAATCTAAATCTGGACTCACAGGAGAGGTTCAAATCATAGAAAGTTAGAGTGTCACTCCTCTTGTACTTGAGTCGGTATTGTGCCTTTTGTATTGAATTCGGATGCAATTCCGGTGTTTCATCGTCAATAGCAAGTTCCAAGGGATATAGTAAACCTGAAGTGAAGCATCGGAATCCAAAACTGGACTCACAGGCGAAGTTCAAATCATAGAAAGTTAGAGTGTCAGTCCTCTTGTACTTAAGTCGGCATTGTGCCTTTTGTATTAAATTCGGATGCAATTTCTGTGTTTCACCGTCAATAAGAAAGTCCAAGGGATACAGTAAACCTGAAGTGAAGCATCGGAGTCTAAAACTGGACTCACATGAGAGGTTCAAATCATAGAGA
>NW_025728432.1:0-42834 GCF_021461385.2 Schistocerca piceifrons
ACTGGTTCTTCTTACAGTCTATGATTTGAACCATTCCTGTGACACTAGTTACAGATTCCGATGCTTCACTCCAGGTTTACTGTGTCCCTTGGACCTTCTTATTGACGATGAAACACAGAAATTGCATCGCAATTAAATACAAAAGGCACAATGCCGACTTAAGTACAAGAAGACTGTCTCTTCTTACTGACTATGTTTGAACCATTCCTGTGACACTAGTTATGGGATTCCGATGCTTCACTTCAGGTTTACTGTATCCCTCTGACCTTCTTATTGACGATGAAACACAGAAATTGCATCGGAATTGAATACAAAAGGCACAATGCCGAATTAAGTTCTAGAAGACTGACTCTTCTTACTGTCTATTTTGAATCAGTCCTGTGACACTAGTTATAGACTCCGATGCTTCACTCCAGGTTTACTGTATCCCTTGGTCCTTCTTATTGACGATTAAACACAGAAATTGCATCGGAATGAAATAGAAAAGGGCACAATGCCGACTTAAGTACAAGAAGACTGACTCTTCTTACTGACTATGTTTTGAACCATTCCTGTGACACTAGTTATAAATTCCGATGCTACACTTCAGGTTTACTGTATCCCGTGGACATTCTTATTGACGATGAAACACAGAAATTGCATCGGAATTAATACAAAAGGCACAGTGCAGAATTAAGTACAAGGATACTGACTCTTCTTACTGTCTATGTTTTTAAATATTCCATTGACACTAGTTATAGATTCCGATGCTTCACTCCAGGTTTACTGTATCCCTTGGACCTTCTTATTGACGATGAACACAGAAATGGCATCGGAATTAAATACAAAAGGTACAATGCCGACTTAAGTACAAGAAGACTGACTCTTCTTACTAACTATGTTTTGAATCATTCCTGTGACACTACTTATAGATTCCGATGCTTCACCTCAGGTTTACTGTATGCCTTGTACCTTCTTATTGACGATAAAACACAGAAATTGCATCGGAATTAAATACAAAAGGCAAAATGCCGACTTAAGTACACGAAGACTGACTCTTCTTACTGTATATGATTTAAACCATTCCTGTGACACTAGTTATAGATTCCGATGCTACACTCCAGGTTTACTGTATGCCTTGGACCTGGTTACTGACGTTGAAACACACAAATTGCATCGGAATTAAATAGAAAAGGCACTATGCCTACGTAAGTACAAGAAGACTGACTCTTCTTATCTCTATGCTTTGAACCATTCCTGTGACACTAGTTATAGTTTCCGATGCTTCACTTCCAGGTTTACTGTATCCCTTGGACCTTCTTATTGACGATGAAACACAGAAATTGCATCGGAATTAAATAGAAAAGGCACAATGCAACTTAAGTACAAGAAGACTGACTCTTCTTACTGACTATGTTTTGAACCATTCCTGTGACACTAGTTATAGATTCCCGATGCTTCCCTTCAGGATTACTGTATCCCTCTGACCTTCTTATTGACGATGAAACACAGATATTGCATCGGAATTAAATAGAAAAGGCACAATGCCAACTTAAGTACAAGAAGACTGACTCTTCTTACTGACTATGAATTTGAACCATTCTTGTGAAACTAGTTATAGATTCCGATGCTTCACCTCAGATTTACTGTATCCCTTGGACCTTGTTATTGACGATGAAACACAGAAATTGCATCGGATGTAAATACAAAACGCACAATGCCGAATTAAGTACAAGAAGACTGACTCCTTCTTACTGTCTATGTTATGAACCATTTCTGTGACACTAAGTTATAGATTCCGATGCTTCACTCCTGTTTTACTGCATCCCTTGGACCTTCTTATTGACGATGAAACACAGAAATTGCATCGGAATTAAATACAAACGGCACAATGCCGACTTAAGGACAACAAGATTGACTCTTCTAACTGACTATGTTTTAAACCATTCCTGTGACACTAGCTATAGATTCCGATGCTTCACTTCATGTTTACTGTATTCCTCTGACCTTCTTAATGACTATGAAACACAGACATTGCATCGTAATTAAATCCAAAAGGCACAATGCCGACTTAAGTACAATTAGACTGACTCTTCTTACCGTCCATGTTTGAACCATACCATTGACACTAGTTATAGATTCCGATGCTTCACTCCAGGTTTACTGTATCCCTTGGACCTTCTTATTGACGATGAAACACACAAATTGCATCGGAATTAAATAGAAAAGGCACTATGCCGACTTAAGTACAAGAAGACTGACTCTTCTTACTGACTATGCTTTGACAGATTCCTGTGACACTAGTTATAGATCCCGATGCTTCACTTCAGGTTTACTGTATCCCTTGGACCTTCTTATTGACTATGAAACACAAAAATTGCATCGGAATTAAATACAAAAGGCAAAATGCCGACTGAAGTGCACGAAGACTGGCTCTTCTTACAGTCTATGATTTGAACCATTCCTGTGACACTAGTTACAGATTCCGATGCTTCACTCCAGGTTTACTGTGTCCCTTGGACCTTCTTATTGACGATGAAACACAGAAATTGCATCGCAATTAAATACAAAAGGCACAATGCCAACTTAAGTACAAGAAGACTGACTCTTCTTCTGACCTATGTTTTTGAACCATTCCTGTGACCACTAGTTATAGATTCCGATGCTTCCCTTCAGGATTACTGTATCCCTCTGACCTTCTTATTGACGATGAAACACAGATATTGCATCGGAATTAAATAGAAAAGGCACAATTGCCAACTTAAGTACAAGAAGACTGACTCTTCTTACTGACTATGATTTGAACCATTCTTGTGAAACTAGTTAAAGATTCCGATGCTTCACCTCAGATTTACTGTATCCCTTGGACCTTGTTATTGACGATGAAACACAGAAATTGCATCGGATGTAAATACAAAACGCACAATGCCGAATTAAGTACAAGAAGACTGACTCTTCTTACTGTCTATGTTATGAACCATTTCTGTGACACTAGTTATAGATTCCGATGCTTCACTCCTGTTTTACTGCATCCCTTGGACCTTCTTATTGACGATGAAACAGAAATTGCATCGGAATTAAATACAAAAGGCACAATGCCGACTTAAGGACAACAAGATTGACTCTTCTTACTGACTATGTTTTGAACCATTCCTGTGACACTAGCTATAGATTCCGATGCTTCACTTCATGTTTACTGTATTCCTCTGACCTTCTTAATGACTATGAAACACAGACATTGCATCGTAATTAAATCCAAAAGGCACAATGCCGACTTAAGTACAATTAGACTGACTCTTCTTACCGTCCATGCTTTGAACCATACCATTGACACTAGTTATAGATTCCGATGCTTCACTCCAGGTTTACTGTATCCCTTGGACCTTCTTATTGACGATGAAACACACAAATTGCATCCGAATTAAATAGAAAAGGCACTATGCCGACTTAAGTACAAGAAGACTGACTCTTCTTACTGACTATGCTTTGACAGATTCCTGTGACACTAGTTATAGATCCCGATGCTTCACTTCAGGTTTACTGTATCCCTTGGACCTTCTTATTGACTATGAAACACAAAAATTGCATCGGAATTAAATACAAAAGGCAAAATGCCGACTGAAGTGCACGAAGACTGGCTCTTCTTACAGTCTATGATTTGAACCATTCCTGTGACACTAGTTACAGATTCCGATGCTACATTCCAGGTTTACTGTATGCCTTGGACTTTCTTACTGACGTTGAAACACACAAATTGCATCGGAATTAAATAGAAAAGGCACTATGCCGACGTAAGTACAAGAAGACTGACTCTTCTTACTGTCTATGTTTGAACCATTCCTGTGACACTAGTTATAGTTTCCGATGCTTCACTCCAGGTTTACTGTATCCCTTGGACCTTCTTATTGACGATGAAACACAGAAATTGCATCGGAATTAAATAGAAAAGGCACAATGCCGTCTTAACTACAAGAAGACTGACTCTTCTTACTGACTATGTTTTGAACCATTCCTGTGACACTAGTTATAGATTCCGATGCTTCCCTTCAGGATTACTGTATCCCTCTGACCTTCTTATTGACGATGAAACACAGAAATCGCATCGGAATTAAATAGAAAAGGCACAATGCCAACATAAGTACAAGAAGACTGATTCTTCTTACTGACTATGATTTGAACCATTCCTGTGAAACTAGTTATAGATTACGATGCTTCACCTCAGGTTTACTGTGTCCCTTGGACGTTCCTATTTACGATGAAACACAGAAATTGCATCGGAATTAAATACAAAAGGCACAATGCCGACTTAAGTACAAGAAGACTGACTCTCCTTTCTGACTATACTTTGAACCACTCCTGTGACACTAGTTATGAATTCCGATGCTTCACTTCAGGTTTACTGTATCCCTTGGAACTTCTTATTGACGATGAAACACAGAAATCGCATCGGAATTAAATAGAAAAGGCACAATGCCAACTTAAGTACACGAAGACTGACTCTTCTTACTGACTATGATTTGAACCATTCCTGTGAAACTAGTTATAGATTACGATGCTTCACCTCAGGTTTACTGTATCCCTTGGACGTTCCTATTTACGATGAAACACAGAAATTGCATCGGAATTAAATACAAAAGGCACAATGCCGACTTAAGTACAAGAAGACTGACTCTCCTTTCTGACTATGCTTTGAACCACTCCTGTGACACTAGTTATGAATTCCGATGCTTCACTTCAGGTTTACTGTATCCTTGGACATTCTTATTGACGATGAAACACAGAAATTGCATCGGAATTAAATACAATAGGCAAAATGCCGAATTTAGTTCAAGAAGACTGACTCTTCTTACTGTCTATTTTTGAACCAGTCCTTTGACACTAGTTATAGACTCCGATGCTTCACTCCACGTTTACTGTATCCCTTGGTCCTACTTATTGACGATGAAACACAGAAATTGCATCGGAATTAAATACAAAAGGCACAGTGCAGAAGTAAGTTCAAGGAGACTAACTCTTCTTACTGTCTATGTTTTCAACCATTCCTGTGACACTAGCTATAGATTCCGATGCTTCACTTCAGGTTTACTGTACCCCTCTGACCTTCTTATTGACGATGAAACACAAAACTGCATCGGAATTAAATACAAAAGGCACAATGCCGACTTAAGTACAAGAAGACTGACTCTTCTTACTGTCTATGATTTGAACCATTCCATTGACACTAGTTATAGATTCCGATGCTTCACTCCAGGTTTACTGTGTCCCATGGAACTTGTTATTGACGATGAAACACAGAAATTACATCGGAATTAAATAGGTAAGGCACTATGCCGACTTAAGTACAAGAAGACTGACTCTTCTTACTGACTATGTTTTGAACGATTCCTGTGACACTAGTTACAGATCCCGATGCTTCACTTCAGGTTTACTGTATCCCTTGGACCTTCTTATTGACGATGAAACACAGAAATTGCATCGGAATTAAATACAAAAGGCAAAATGCCGACTGAAGTACACGAAGACTGACTCTTCTTACTGTCTATGATTTGAACCATTCCTGTGACACTAGTTACAGATTCCGATGTTTCCCTCCAGGTTTACTGTATCCCTTGGACCTTCTTGTTGACGATGAAACACAGAAATTGCATCGGAATTAAATACAAAAGGTACAATGCCGACGTAAGTACAAGAAGACTAACTCTTCTTACTGACTATGTTTTGAACCATTCCTGTGACACTAGTTATGGATTCCGATGCTTCACTTCAGGTTTACTGTATCCCTCTGACCTTCTTATTGACGATGAAACACAGTAATTGCATTGGAATTAAATACAGAATGCACAATGCCGAATTAAGTTCAAGAAGAATGACTCTTCTTACTGTCTATTTTTGAACTAGTCCTTTGACACTAGTTATAGACTCCGATGCTTCACTCCACGTTTACTGTATCCCTTGGTCCTTCTTATTGACGATGAAACACAGAAATTGCATCGGAATTAATACAAAATGCACAGTGCAGAATTAAGTACAAGGAGACTGACTCTTCTTACTGTCTATGATTTGAAACATTCCTGTGACACTAGTTATAGATTCCGATGCTTCACTCCAAGTTTACTGTATCCCTTGGACCTTCTTATTGATGATGAAACACAGAAATTGCATCATAAGTAATTACAAAAGGCACAATGACGACTTAAGGACAAGAAGACTGACTCTTCTTTCTGACTATGTTTTGAACCATTCCTGTGACACTAGCTATAGATTCCGATGCTTCACTTCACGTTTACTGTACCCCTCTGACCTTCTTATTGACGATGAAACACAGAAACTGCATCGGAATTAAATACAAAAGCCACAATGCCGACTTAAGGACAAGAAGACTGACTCTTCTTACTGTCTATTTTCGAACCATACCATTGAGACTAGTTATAGATTCCGATGCTTCACTCCAGGTTTACTGTATCACTTGGACCTTCTTATTGAGGATGAAACACAGAAATTGCATCGGCATTAAGTAGAAAAGGCACTATGCCGACTTTAGTACAAGAAGACTGACTCTTCTTACTGACTATGATTTGAACGATTCCTATGACACTAGTTATAGATCCCGATGCTTCACTACAGGTTTACTGTATGCCTTGGACATTCTCATTGACGATGAAACACAAAAATTGCATCGGAACTAAATACAAAAGGCAAAATGCCGACTGAAGTACACGAAGACTAACTCTTCTTACTGTCTATTATTTGAACCATTCCTGTGACACTAGTTACAGATTCCGATTCTTCACTCCAGGTTTACTGTATCCCTTGGACCTTCGTATTGACGATGAAACACAGAAATTGCATCGGAATTAAATACAAAAGGCACAACGTCGACTTAAGTACAAGAAGACTAACTCTTCTTACTGATTATGTTTTGAACCATTCCTGTGACACTAGTTATGGATTCCGATGCTTCACTTCAGGTTTACTGTATCCCTCTGACCTTCTTATTGACGATGAAACACAGAAATTGCATCGGAATTAAATTCAAAAGGCACAATGCCGAATTTAGTTCAAGAAGGTTAACTCTTCTTACTGTCTATTTCTGAACGACTCCTGTGACACTAGTTATAGAATCCGATGCTTCACTACAGGTTTACTGTATGCCTTGGACATTCTCATTGACGATGAAACACAAAAATTGCATCGGAACTAAATACAAAAGGCAAAATGCCGACTCAAGTTCACGAAGACTGACTCTTCTTACTGTCTATGATTTGAACCATTCCTGTGACACTAGTTATAGATTCCGATGCTTAACTCCTGGTTTACTGTATCCCTTGGACATTCATATTGACGATGAAACACAGAAATTGCATCACAATTAAATAGAAATTGCACAATGATGACTTAAGTACAATAAGACTGACTATTCTTACTGTCTATGTTTTGAACCATTCCTGTGACACTAGTTATAAATTCCGATGCTTCACTTCAGGTTTACTGTATCCCTTGGACCTTCTTATTGTCGATGAAACACAGAAAATGCATCGGAATTAAATACAATAGGCACAAAGCAGAATTAAGTACAAGAAGACTGACTCTTCTTACTGTCTATGTTTTGAACCATTCCTGTGACACTAGCTATAGATTACGATGCTTCACTTCAGGTTTCAGGTTTACTGTACCCCTCTGACTTTCTTATTGACGATGAAACATAGAAATTGCATCGGAACTAAATACAAAAGGCACCATGCCGACTTAAGTACAATAAGACTGACTCTCCTTACTGACTATGCTTTGAACCATTCCTGTGACACTAGTTATAAATTCCGATGCTTCACTTCAGGTTTATTGTATACCTTGGACCTTCGTATTGACGATGAAACACAGAAATTGCATCGGAATTAAATACAAAAGGCACAAAGCAGAATTAAGTACAAGAAGACTGACTCTTCTTACTGTCTATTTTTTGAACCATTCCTGTGACACTAGTTACAGATTCCGATGCTTCACTCCAGGTTTACTGTTTCCCTTGGACCTTCTTATTGAGGATGAAACACAGAAATTGATTCGGAATAAATTACAAAAGGCACAATGCCGACTTAAGGACACGAAGACTGACACTTCTTACTGTCTATGTTTTTAACCATTCCTGTGACACTAGCTATAGATTCCGAAGTTTCGCTTCAGGTTTACTGTATCCCTTGGACCTTCATATTGACGATGAAACACAGAAATTGCATCGGATTTAAATAGAAAGGGCACAATGTCGACGTAAGTACAAGAAGACTGACTCTTCTTACTCTCTATGTTTTGAACCATTCCTGTGACACTAGTAATAGATTCCGATGCTTCACTCCAGGTTTACTATATCCCATGGACCTTCTTATTGACGATGAAACACAGAAATTGCATCGGAAATAAATAGAAAAGGCACAATGCCGACTTAAGTACAAGAAGACTGACTCTTCTTACTGACAATGTTTTGAGCCATTCCATTGACACTAGTTATAAATTCCGATGCTTCACTTCATGTTTACTGTATCCCTTGGACTTTCTTATTGACGATGAAACACAGAAATTGCATCGGAATTAAATTGAAAAGGCACAATGCCGACTTAAGTACAAGAAGACTGACTCTTCTTACTGACTATGTTTTGAACCATTCCTGTGACACTAGTCATAGATCCGATGCTTCACTACAGATTTACTGTATACCTTGGACCTTCTTGTTGACGATGAAACACAGAAAATGCATCGGAATTAAATACAAACGGCACAATGCCGACTTAAGTACAATAAGACTGACTCTTCTTACTGTCTATGCTTTGAACCATTCCTGTGACACTAGTTATAGATTTCGATGCTTCACTTCAGGTTTACTGTATTCCTTGGACCGTCTTATTGACGATGAAACACAGAAAATGCATCGGAATTAAATACAAAAGGCACAATGCCGACTTAAGTACATGAAGACCGAATTTTCCTACTGACTATGTTTGAACCATTCCTGTGACACCCGTTATAAATTCCGATGCTTCACTTGAGGTTTACTGTATCCCTTGGACCTTGTTATTGACGATGAAACACAGAAATTGCATCGGAATTAAATACAAAAGGCACAATGCCGAATTAAGTACAAGAAGACTGACTCTTCTTACTGTCTATGTTTAGAACCATTTCTGTGACACTAGTTATAGATTCCGATGCTTCACTCCTGGTTTACTGCATCCCTTGGACCTTCTTATTGACGATGAAACACACAAATTGCATCGTAATTAAATAGAAAAGGCACTATGCCGACTTAAGTACAAGAAGACTGACTCTTCTTACTGACTATGTTTTGAACCATTCCTGTGACACTAGTTATAGATTCCGATGCTTCCCTTCAGGATTACTGTATCCCTCTGACCTTCTTATTGACGATGAAACACAGAAATCGCATCGGAATTAAATAGAAAAGGCACAATGCCAACTTAAGTACAAGAAGACTGACTCATCTTACTGACTATGATTTGAACCATTCCTTTGAAACTAGTTATAGATTCCGATGCTTCACCTCAGGTTTACTGTATCCCTTGGACGTTCCTATTTACGATGAAACACAGAAATTGCATCGGAATTAAATACAAAATTCACAATGCCGACTTAAGTACAAGGAGACTGACTCTCCTTTCTGACTATGCTTTGAACCACTCCTGTGACACTAGTTATGAATTCCGATGCTTCACTTCAGGTTTACTGTATCCCTCTGACCTTCTTATTGACGATGAAACACAGAAATTGCATCGGAATTAAATACAGAAGGCACAATGCCGAATTAAGTTCAAGAAGACTGACTCTTCTTACTGTCTATTTTTGAACCAGTCCTTTGACACTAGTTATAGACTCCGATGCTTCACTCCACGTTTACTGTATCCCTTGGTCCTTCTTATTGACGATGAAACACAGAAATTGCATCGGAATGAAATACAAAAGGCACAGTGCAGAATTAAGTTCAAGGAGACTGACTCTTCTTACTGTCTATGTTTTGAACCATTCCTGTGACACTAGTTATAGTTTCCGATGCTTCACTTCAAGTTTACTGTATCCCTTGGACGTTCTTATTGATGATGAAACACAGAAACTGCATCGGAATTAAATACAATAGGCACAATGACGACTTAAGGACAAGAAGACTGACTCTTCTTACTGACTATGTTTTGAACCTTTCCTGTGACACTAGCTATAGATTCCGATGCTTCACTTCAGGTTTACTGTACCCCTCTGACCTTCTTATTGACGATGAAACACAGAAACTGCATCGGAATTAAATACAAAAGGCACAATGCCGACTTAAGTACAAGAAGACTGATCTTCTTATTGTCTATGTTGTGAACCATTCCATTGACACTAGTTATAGATTCCGATGCTTCACTCCAGGTTTACTGTGTCCCTTGGAACTTGTTATTGACGATGAAACACAGAAATTGCATCGGAATGAAATACAAAAGGCAAAATGCCGACTGAAGTACACGAAGACTGACTCTTCTTACTGTCTATGATTTGAACCATTCCTGTAACACTAGTTACAGATTCCGATGTTTCCCTCCAGGTTTACTGTATCCCTTGGACCTTCTTATTGACAATGAAACACAGAAATTGCATCGGAATGAAATAGAAAAGGCACTATGCCGACTTTAGTACAAGAAGACTGACTCTTCTTACTGACTATGAGTTGAACGATTCCTGTGACACTGGTTATAGATCCCGATGCTTCACTACAGGTTTACTGTATGCCTTGGACATTCTCATTGACGATGAAACACAAAAATTGCATCGGAACTAAATACAAATGCAAAATGCCGACTGAAGTACACGAAGACTGACTCTTTTTACTGTCTATTATTTGAACCATTCCTGTGACACTAGTTACAGATTCCGATGCTTCACTCCAGGTTTACTGTATCCCTTGGACCTTCTTATTGACGATGAAACACAGAAATTGCATCGGAATTAAATACAAAAGGCACAACGTCGACTTAAGTACAAGAATACTAACTCTTCTTACTGACTATGTTTTGAACCATTCCTGTGACACTAGTTATGGATTCCGATGCTTCACTTCAGGTTTACTGTATCCCTCTGACCTTCTTATTGACGATGAAACACAGAAATTGCATCGGAATTAAATTCAAAAGGCACAATGCCGAATTAAGTTCAAGAAGGTTAACTCTTCTTACTGTCTATTTCTGAACGACTCCTGTGACACTAGTAATAGAATCCGATGCTTCACTCCAGGTTTACTGTATCTCTTGGAATTTCTTATTGACGATGAAACACAGAAATTGCATCGGAATTAAATACAAAAGGCACAATACCGACTTAAGTAAAAGAAGTCTGACTCTTCTTACTGTCTATGATTTGAACCATTCCTGTGACACTAGTTATAGATTCCGATGCTTAACTCCTGGTTTACTGTATCCCTTGGACATTCATATTGACGATGAAACACAGAAATTGCATCACAATTAAATAGAAAATGCACAATGATGACTTAAGTACAATAAGACTGACTATTATTACTGACTTTGTTTTGAACTATTCCTGTGACACTAGTTACAGATTCCGATGCTTCACTTCAGGATTACTGTATCGCTCTGACCTTCTTATTGACGATGAAACACAGAAATTGCATCGGAGTTAAATACAAAAGGCACAATGCCGACTTAAGTACAAGAGGACTGACTCTTCTTACTGTCTATGTTTTGAACCATTCCTGTGACACTAGTTATAAATTCCGATGCTTCACTTCAGGTTTACTGTATCCCTTGGACCTTCTTATTGTCGATGAAACACAGAAAATGCATCGGAATTAAATACAAAAGGCACAAAGCAGAATTAAGTACAAGAAGACTGACTCTTCTTACTGTCTATGTTTTGAACCATTCCTGTGACACTAGTTATAGATTCCGATGCTTCACTCCAGGTTTACTGTTTCCCTTGGACCTTCTTATTGAGGATGAAACACAGAAATTGCTTCGGAATTAATTACAAAAGGCACAATGCCGACTTAAGGACCAGAAGACTGACACTTCTTACTGTCTATGTTTTGAACCATTCCTGTGACACTAGCTATAGATTCCGAAGCTTCACTTCAGGTTTACTGTATCCCTTGGACCTTCATATTGACGATGAAACACAGAAATTGCATCGGATTTAAATAGAAAGGGCACAATGTCGACGTAAGTACAAGAAGACTGACTCTTCTTACTCTCTATGTTTTGAACCATTCCTGTGACACTAGTAATCGATTCCGATGCTTCACTCCAGGTTTACTATATCCCATGGACCTTCTTATTGACGATGAAACACAGAAATTGCATCGGAAATAAATAGAAAAGGCACAATGCCGCCTTAAGTACAAGAAGACTGACTCTTCTTACTGACAATGTTTTGAACCATTCCATTGACACTAGTTATAAATTCCGATGCTTCACTTCATGTTTACTGTATCCCTTGGACTTTCTTATTGACGATGAAACACAGAAATTGCATCGGAATTAAATTGAAAAGGCACAATGCCGACTTAAGTACAAGAAGACTGACTCTTCTTACTGACTATGTTTTGAACCATTCCTGTGACACTAGTCATAGATCCGATGCATCACTACAGATTTACTGTATACCTAGGACCTTCTTGTTGACGATGAAACACAGAAATTGCATCGGAATTAAATACAAACGGCACAATGCCGACTTAAGTACAATAAGACTGACTCTTCTTACTGTCTATGTTTTGAACCATTCCTGTGACACTAGTTATAGATTTCGATGCTTCACTTTAGGTTTACTGTATTCCTTGGACCTTCTTATTGACGATGAAACACTGAAAATGCATCGGAATTAAATACAAAAGGCACAATGCCGACTTAAGTACATGAAGACCGACTCTTCCTACTAACTATGTTTGAACCATTCCTGTGACACCCGTTATAAATTCCGATGCTTCACTTGAGGTTTACTGTATCCCTTGGACCTTGTTATTGACGATGAAACACAGAAATTGCATCGGAATTAAATACAAAAGGCACAATGCCGAATTAGGTACAAGAAGACTGACTCTTCCTACTGTCTATGTTTTGAACCATTTCTGTGACACTAGTTATAGATTCCGATGCTTCACTCCTGGTTTACTGCATCCCTTGGACCTTCTTACTGACGATGAAACACACAAATTGCATCGGAATTAAATAGAAAAGGCACTATGCCGACTTAAGGACAAGAAGACTGACTCTTCTTACTGACTATGTTTTGAACGATTCCTGTGACACTAGTTATAGATCCCGATGCTTCACTTCAGGTTTACTGCATCCCTTGGATCTTCTTATTGACTATGAAACACAAAAATTGCATCGGAATTAAATACAAAAGGCAAAACGCCGACTGAAGTGCATGAAGACTGACTCATCTTACAGTCTATGATTTGAACCATTCCTCTGACACGAGTTACAGATTCCGATGCCTCACTCCAGGTTTACTGTGTCCCATGGACCTTCTTATTGACGATGAAACACAGAAATTGCATCGGAATTAAATACAAAAGGCACAATGCCGACTTAAGTACAAGAAGACTGACTCTTCTTACTGACTATGTTTTGAACCATTCCTGTGACACTAGTTATGGATTCCGATGCTTCACTTCAGGTTTACTGTATCCCTCTGACCTTCTTATTGACGATGAAACACAGAAATTGCATCGGAATTGAATACAAAAGGCACAATGCCGAATTAAGTTCTAGAAGACTGACTCTTCTTACTGTCTATATTTGAACCAGTCCTGTGACACTAGTTATAGACTCCGATGTTTCACTCCACCTTTACTGTATCCCTTGGTCCTTCTTATTGACGATGAAACACAGAAATTGCATCGGAATTAAATAGAAAAGGTACAATGCCGACTTAAGTACAAGAAGACTGACTCTTCTTACTGACTATGATTTGAACCATTCCTGTGAAACTAGTTATAGATTCCGATGCTTCACCTCAGATTTACTGTATCCCTTGGACGTTCCTATTGACGATGAAACACAGAAATTGCATCGGAATTAAATACAAAAGGCACAATGCCGAATTAAGTACAAGAAGGCTGACTCTTCTTACTGTCTATGTTTTGAACCATTTCTGTGACACTAATTATAGATTCCGATGCTTCACTCCTGGTTTACTGCATCCCTTGGACCTTCTTATTGACGATGAAACAAAGAAATTGCATCGGAATTAAATACAAAAGGCACAATGCCGACTTAAGGACAACAAGATTGACTCTCCTTACTGACTATGCTTTGAACCATTCCTGTGACACTAGCTATAGATTCCGATGCTTCACTTGAGGTTTGCTGTATCCCTCTGACCTTCTTAATGACGATGAAACACAGACATTGCATCGTAATTAAATCCAAAAGGCACAATGCCGACTTAAGTACAAGAAGACTGACTCTTCTTACCGTTTATGTTTTGAACCATACCATTGACACTAGTTATAGATTCCGATGCTTCACTCCAGGTTTACTGTATCCCTTGGACCTACTTATTGACGATGAAACACACAAATTGCATCGGAATTAAATAGAAAAGGCACTATGCCGACTTAAGTACAAGAAGACTGACTCTTCTTACTGACTATGTTTTGAACGATTCCTCTGACACTAGTTATAGATCCCGATGCTTCACTTCAGGTTTACTGTATCCCTTGGACCTTCTTATTGACTATGAAACACAAAAAGTGCATAGGAATTAAATACAAAAGGCAAAATGCCGACTGTAGTGCACGAAGACTGACTCTTCTTACAGTCTATGTTTTGAACCATTCCTGTGACACTAGTTATGGATACCGATGCTTCACTTCAGGTTTACTGTATCCCTCTGACCTTCTTATTGACGATGAAGCACAGAAATTGCATCGGAATTGAATACAAAAGGCACAATGCCGAATTAAGTTCTAGAAGACTGACTCTTCTTACTGTCTATATTTGAACCAGTCCTGTGACACTAGCTATAGACTCCGATGCTTCACTCCAGGTTTACTGTATCCCTTGGTCCTTCTTATTGACGATTAAACACAGAAATTGCATCGGAATTAAATAGAAAAGGCACAATGCCGACTTAAGTACAAGAAGACTGACTCTTCTTACCGACTATGTTTTGAACCATTCCTGTGACACTAGTTATAGATTCCGATGCTACACTCCAGGTTTACGGTATCCCTTGGACCTTCTTATTGACGTTGAAACACACAAATTGCATCGGAATTAAATAGAAAAGGCACTATGCCGACGTAAGTACAAGAAGACTGACTCTTCTTACTGTCTATGTTTTGAACCAATCCCGTGACACTAGTTATAGTTTCCGATGCTTCACTCCAGGTTTACTGTATCCCTTGGACCTTCTTATTGACGATGAAACACAGAAATTGCATCGGAATTAAATAGAAAAGGCACAATGCCGTCATAACTACAAGAAGACTGACTCTTCTTACTGACTATGTTTTGAACGAGTTCTTTGACACTAGTTATAGTCTCCGATGCTTCACTCCACGTTTACTGTATCCCTTGGTCCTTCTTATTGACGATGAAACACAGAAATTGCATCGGAATTAAATACAAAAGGCACAGTGCAGAATTAAGCACAAGGAGACTGACTCTTCCTACTGTCTATGTATTGAACCTTTCCTGTGACACTAGTTATAGTTTCCGATGCTTCACTCCTAGTTTACTGTATCCCTTGGACCTTCTTATTGATGATGAAACACAGAAACTGCATCGGAATTAAATACAAAAGGCACAATGACGACTTAAGGACAAGAAGACTGACTCTTCTTACTGACTATGTTTTGAACCATTCCTGTGACACTAGCTATAGATTCCGATGCTTCACTTCAGGTTTACTGTACCCCTCTGACCCTCTTATTGACGATGAAACACAGAAACTGCATCGGAATTAAATACAAACGGCACAATGCCGACCTAAGTACAAGAAGACTGACTCTTCTTACTGTCTATGTTTTGAACCATTCCATTGACACTAGTTATAGATTCCGATGCTTCACTCCAGGTTTACTGTATCCCTTGGAACTTGTTATTGACGATGAAACACAGAAATTGCATCGGAATTAAATAGATAAGGCACTATGCCGACTTAAGTACAAGAAGACTGACTCTCCTTACTGACTATGTTTTGAACGATTCCTGTGACACTAGTTACAGATCCCGATGCTTCATTTCAGGTTTACTGTATCCCTTGGACCTTCTTATTGACGATGAAACACAGAAATTGCATCGGAATTAAATACAAAAGGCAAAATGCCGACTGAAGTACACGAAGACTGACTCTTCATACTGTCTATGATTTGAACCATTCCTGTTACACTAGTTACAGATTCCGATGTTTCCCTCCAGGTTTACTGTATCCCTTGGACCTTCTTATTGACGATGAAACACAGAAATTGCATCGGAATTAAATACAAAAGGTACAATGCCGACTTAAGTACAAGAAGACCAACTCTTCTTACTGACTATGTTTTGAACCATTCCTGTGACACTAGTTATGGATTCCGATGCTTCACTTCAGGTTTACTGTATCCCTCTGACCTTCTTATTGACGAAGAAACACAGAAATTGCATCGGAATTAAATACAGAATGCACAATGCCGAATTAAGTTCAAGAAGACTGACTCTTCTTACTGTCTATTTTTAACCAGTCCTTTGACACTAGTTATAGACTCCGATGCTTCACTCCACGCTTACTGTATCCCTTGGTCCTTCTTATTGACGATGAAACACAGAAATTGCATCGGAATTAAATACAAAAGGCACAGTGCAGAATTAAGTACAAGGAGACTGACTCTACTTACTGTCTATGTTTTGAACCATTCCTGTGACACTAGTTATTGATTCCGATGCTTCACTCCAAGTTTACTGTATCCCTTGGACCTTCTTATTGATGATGAAACACAGAACTTGCATCATAATTAAATACAAATGGCACAATGACGACTTAAGGACAAGAAGACTGACTCTTCTTACTGACTATGTTTTGAACCATTCCTGTGACACTAGCTATAGATTCTGATGCTTCACTTCAGGTTTACTGTACCTTTCTGACCTTCTTATTGACGATGAAACACAGAAACTGCATCGGAATTAAATACAAAATGCACAATGCCGACTTAAGTACAAGAAGACTGTCTCTTCATACTGTCTATGTATTGAACCATTCCATTGACACTAGGTGTAGATTCCGATGCTTCACTCCAGGTTTACTGTATGCCTTGGAACTTGTTATTGACGATGAAACACAGAAATTGCATCGGAATTAAATAGAAACGGTACAATGCCGACTTAAGTTAAAGAAGACAGAATCTTCTTACTGACTATGTTTTGAAACATTCCTGTGACACTAGTTATGGATTCCGATGCTTCACCTCAGGTTTACTGTATCCCTTGGACCTTCTTATTGACGATGAAACACAGAAAATGCATCGGAATTAAATACAAAAGGCACAATGCCGACTTAAGTACATGAAGACCGACTCTTCCTACTGACTATGTTTGAACCATTCCTGTGACACCCGTTATAAATTCCGATGCTTCACTTGAGGTTTACTGTATCCCTTGGACCTTGTTATTGACGATGAAACATACAAATTGCATCGGAATTAAATAGAAAAGGCACTATGCCGACTTAAATACAAGAAGACTGGCTCTTCTTACTGACTATGTTTTGAACGATTCCTGTGACACTAGTTATAGATCCCGATGCATCACTTCAGGTTAACTGTATCCCTTGGACCTTCTTATTGACTATGAAACACAAAAATTGCATCGGAATTAAATACAAAAGGCAAAATGCCGACTGAAGTGCACGAAGACTGACTCTTCTTACAGTCTATGATTTGAACCATTCCTGTGACACTAGTTACAGATTCCGATGCTTCGCTCCAGGTTTACTGTGTCCCTTGGACCTTCTTATTGACGATGAAACACAGAAATTGTATCGGAATTAAATACAAAAGGCACAATGCCGACTTATGTACAAGAAGACTGACTCTTCTTACTGACTATGTTTTGAACCATTCCTGTGACACTAGTTATGGATTCCGATGCTTCACTTCAGGTTTACTGTATCCCTCTGACCTTCTTATTGACGATGAAACACAGAAATTGCATCGGAATTGAATACAAAAGGCACAATGCCGAATTAAGTTCTAGAAGACTGACTCTTCTTACTGTCTATTTTTGAACCAGTCCTGTGACACTAGTTATAGACTCCGATGCTTCACTCCAGGTTCACTGTATCCCTTGGTCCTTCTTATTGACGATTAAACACAGAAATAACATCGGAATTAAATAGAAAAGGCACAATGCCGACTTAAGTACAAGAAGACTGACTCTTCTTATTGACTATGTTTTGAACCATTCCTGTGACACTAGTTATAAATTCCGATGCTACACTTCAGCTTTACTGTATCCCTTGGACATTCTTATTGACGATGAAACACAGAAATTGCATCGGAATTAATTACAAAAGGCACAGTGCAGAATTAAGTAAAAGGAGACTGACTCTTCTTACTGTCTATGTTTTGAAATATTCCATTCACACTAGTTATAGATTCCGATGCTTCACTCCAGGTTTACTGTATCCCTTGGACCTTGTTATTGACGATGAAACACAGAAATTGCATCGGAATTAAATAGAAAAGGTACAATGCCGACTTAAGTACAAGAAGACTGACTCTTCTTACTGACTATGTTTTGAACCATTCCTGTGACACTACTTATAGATTCCGATGCTTCACCTCAGGTTTACTGTATGCCTTGGACCTTCTTATTGACGATAAAACACAGAAATTGCATCGGAATTAAATAAAAAAGGCAAAATGCCGACTTAAGTACACGAAGACTGACTCTTCTTACTGTCTATGTTTTGAACCATTCCTGTGACACTAGTTATAGATTCCGATGCTACACTCCAGGTTTACTGTAACCCTTGGATCTTCTTATTGACGTTGAAACACACTAATCGCATCGGAATTAAATAGAAAAGGCACTATGCCGACGTAAGTGCAAGATGACTGACTCTTCTTACTGTCTATGTTTTGAACCATTCCTGTGACACTAGTTATAGTTTCCGATGCTTCACTCCAGGTTTACTGTATCCCTTGGACCTTCTTATCGACGATGAAACACAGGAATTGCATCGGAATTAAATAGAAAAGGCACAATGCCGTCTTAACTACAAGAAGACTGACTCTTCTTACTGACTATGTTTTGAACCATTCCCGTGACACTAGTTATAGATTCCGATGCTTCCCTTCAGGATTACTGTATCCCTCTGACCTTCTTATTGACAATGAAACACAGAAATTGCATCGGAATTAAATAGAAAAGGCACAATGCCAACTTAAGGACAAGAAGACTGACTCTTCTTACTGACTATGATTTGAACCATTCCTGTGAAACGAGTAATAGATTCCGATGCTTCACCTCAGATTTACTGTATCCCTTGGACGTTCCTATTGACGATGAAACACAGAAATTGCATCGGAATTAAATACAAAAGGCACAATGCCGACTTAAGGACAACAAGATTGACTCTTCTTACTGACTATGTTTTGAACCATACCTGTGACTCTAGCTATAGATTCCGATGCTTCACCTCAGATTTACTGTATCCCTTGGACGTTCCTATTGACGATGAAACACAGAAATTGCATCGGAATTAAATACAAAAGGCACAATGCCGACTTATGTACAAGAAGACTGACTCTCCTATCTGACTATGCTTTGAACCATTCCTGTGACACTAGTTATGAATTCCGATGCTTCACTTCAGGTTTAGTGTATCCCTCTGACCTTCATATTGACGATGAAACACAGAAATTGCATCGGAATTAAATACAAAAGGCACAATGCCGACTTAAGTACGAGAAGACTGACTCATGTTACTGTCTATGTTTTGAACCATACCATTGACACTAGTTATAGATTCCGATGCTTGACTCCAGGTTTACTGTATCCCTTGGACCTTCTTATTGACGATGAAACACAGAAATTGCATCGGAATTAAATAGATAAGGCACTATGCCGACTTAAGTACAAGAAGACTGACTCTTCTTACTGACTATGTTTTGAACGATTCCTTTGACACTAGTTACAGATCCCGATGCTTCACTTCAGGTTTACTGTATCCCTTGGACCTTCTTATTGACGATGAAACACAGAATTTGCATCGGAATTAAATACAAAAGGCAAAATGCCGACTGAAGTACACGAAGACTGACTCTTCTTACTGTCTATGATTTGACCCATTCCTGTGACACTAGTTACAGATTCCGATGTTTCCCTCCAGGTTTACTGTATCCCTTGGACCTTCTTATTGACGATAAAACACAGAAATTGCAACGGAATTAAATACAAAAGGCACAATGCCGACTTAAGTACAAGAAGACTAACTCTTCTTACTGACTATGTTTTGAACCATTCCTGTGACACTAGTTATGGATTCCGATGCTTCACTTCAGGTTTACTGTATCCCTCTGACCTTCTTATTGACGATGAAACACAGAATTTGCATCGGAATTAAATACAGAAGGCACAATGCCGAATTAAGTTCAAGAAGACTGACTCTTCTTACTGTCTATTTTTGAACCAGTCCTTTGACACTAGTTATAGACTCCGATGCTTCACTCCACGTTTACTGTATCCCTTGGTCCTTCTTATTAGCGATGAAACACCGAAATTGCATCGGAATTAAATACAAAAGGCACAGTGCAGAATTAAGTACAAGGAGACTGACTCTTCTTACTGTCTATGATTTGAAACATTCCTGTGACACTAGTTATAGTTTCCGATGCTTCACTCCACGTTTACTGTATCCCTTGGACCTTCTTATTGATGATGAAACACAGAAACTGCATCGGAATTAAATAGATAAGGCACTATGCCGACTTAAGTACAAGAAGACTGACTCTTCTTACTGACTATGTTTTGAACGATTCCTGTGACACTAGTTACAGATCCCGATGCTTCACTTCTGGTTTACTGTATCCCTTGGACCTTCTTATTGACGATGAAACACAGAAATTGCATCGGAATTAAATACAAAAGGCAAAATGCCGACTGAAGTACACGAAGACTGACTCTTCATACTGTCTATGATTTGAACCATTCCTGTTACACTAGTTACAGCTTCCGATGTTTCCCTCCAGGTTTACTGTATCCCTTGGACCTTCTTATTGTCGATGAAACACAGAAATTGCATCGGAATTAAATACAAAATGCACAGTGCAGAATTAAGTACAAGGAGACTGACTCTTCTTACTGTCTATGTTTTGAACAAATCCTGTGACACTAGTTATAGATTCCGATGCTTCACTCCAAGTTTACTGTATCCCTTGGACCTTCTTATTGATGATGAAACACAGAAATTGCATCATAATTAAATACAAAAGGCACAATGCCGACTTAAGTACAAGAAGACTGACTTTCTTACTGTCTATGTTTTGAACCATTCCATTGACACTAGGTGTAGATTCCGATGCTTCACTCCAGGTTTACTGTATCCCTTGGAACTTGTTATTGACGATGAAACACAGAAATTGCATCGGAATTAAATAGAAAAGGTACAATGCCGACTTAAGTACAAGAAGACTGAATCTTCTTACTGACTATGTTTTGAACCATTCCTGTGACACTAGTTATAGATTCCGATGCTTCACCTCAGGTTTACTGTATCCCTTGGACCTTCTTATTGACGATGAAACACAGAAATTGCATCGGAATTAAATACAAAAGGCAAAATGCCGACTTAAGTACACGAAGACTGACTCTTCTTACTGTCTATGCTTTGAACTATTCCTGTGACACTAGTTATGGATTCCGATGCTACACTCCAGGTTTACTGTATCCCTTGGACCTTCTTATTGACGATGAAACACAAAAATTGTATCGGAATTGAATACAAAAGGCACAATGCCGAATTAAGTTCAAGAAGACCGACTCTTCTTACTGTCTATTTTTGAACCAGTCCTGTAACACTTGTTATAGACTCCGATGCTTCACTCCAGGTTTACTGTATCCCTTGGTCCTTCTTATTGACGATTAAACACAGAAATTGCATCGGAATTAAATAGAAATGGCACAATGCCGACTTAAGTACAAGAAGACTGACTCTTCTTACTGACTATGTTTTGAACCATTCCTGTGACACTAGTTATAAATTCCGATGCTACACTTCAGGTTCACTGTATCCCTTGGACATTCTTATTGAGGATGAAACACAGAAATTGTATCGGAATTAAATACAAAACGCACAGTGCAGAATTAAGTACAAGGAGACTGACTCTTCTTACTGTCTATGTTTTGAACCATTCCTGTGACACTAGTTATAGATTCAGATGCTTCACCTCAGGTTTACTGTATGCCTTGGACCTTCTTATTGACGATAAAACACAGAAATTGCATCGGAATTAAATACAAAAGGCAAAATGCCGACTTAAGTACACGAAGACTGACTCTTCTTACTGTCTATGTTTTGAACCATTCCTGTGACACTAGTTATAGATTCCGATGCTACACTCCAGGTTTACTGTATCCCTTGGACCTCCTTATTGACGAAGAAACACACAAATTGCATCGGAATTAAATAGAAAAGGCACTATGCCGACGTAAGTACAAGAAGACTGACTCTTCTTACTGTCTATGTTTCGAACCATTCCTGTGACACTAGTTATAGTTTCCGATGCTTCACTCCAGGTTTACTGTATCCCTTGGACCTTCTTATTGACGATGAAACACAGAAATTGCATCGAAATTAAATAGAAAAGGCACAATGCCGTCTTAACTACAAGAAGACTGACTCTTCTTACTGACTATGTTTTGAACCATTCCTGTGACACTAGTTATAGATTCCGATGCTTCCCTTCAGGATTACTGTATCCCTCTGACCTTCCTATTGACGATGAAACACAGAAATTGCATCGGAATTAAATAGAAAAGGCACAATGCCAACTTAAGTACAAGAAGACTGACTCTTCTTACTGACTATGTTTTGAACCATTCCTGTGAAACTAGTTATAGATTCCGATGCTTCACCTCAGGTTTACTGTATCCCTTGGACCTTCCTATTGACGATGAAACACAGAAATACCATCGGAATGAAATACAAAAGGCACAATGCCGACTTGAGTACATGAAGACTGACTCTCCTTTCTGACTATGCTTTGGTCCATTCCTGTGACACTAGTTATGAATTCCGATGCTTCATTTCAGGTTTAGTGTATCCCTCTGACCTTCTTATTGACGATGAAACACAGAAATTGCATCGGAATTAAATACAAAAGGCACAATGCCGACTTAACTACAAGAACACTGACTCTTCTTACTCTCTATGTTTTGAACCATACCATTGACACTAGTTATAGATTCCGATGCTTGACACCAGGGTTACTGTATCCCTTGGACCTTCTTATTGACGATGAAACACACAAATTGCATCGGAATTAAATAGATAAGGCACTATGCCGACTTACGTACAAGAAGACTGACTCTTCTTACTGACTATGTTTTGAACGATTCCTGTGACACTAGTTACAGATCCCGATGCTTCACTTCAGGTTTACTGTATCCCTTGGACCTTCTTAATGACGATGAAACACAGAAATTGCATCGGAATTAAATACAAATGGCCAAATGCCGACTGAAGTACACGAAGACTGACTCTTCTTACTGTCTATGATTTGAAACATTCCTGTGACACTAGTTACAGATTCCGATGTTTGCCTCCAGGTTTACTGTATCCCTTGGTCCTTCTTATTGACGATTAAACACAGAAATTGCATCGGAATTAAATAGAAATGGCACAATGCCGACTTAAGTACATGAAGACTGACTCTTCTTACCGACTATGCTTTGAACCATTCATGTGACACTAGTTATAAATTCCGATGCTTCACTCCAGGTTTACTGTATCCCTTGGACCTTCTTATTGACGATGAAACACAGAAATTGCATCGAAATTAAATAGAAAAGGCACAATGCCGTCTTAACTACAAGAAGACTGACTCTTCTTACTGACTGTGTTTGGAACCATTCCTGTGACACTAGTTATAGATTCCGATGCTTCCCTTCAGGATTACTGTATCCCTCTGACCTTCCTATTGACGATGAAACACAGAAATTGCATCGGAATTAAATAGAAAAGGCACAATGCCAACTTAAGTACAAGAAGACTGACTCTTCTTACTGACTATGTTTTGAACCATTCCTGTGAAACTAGTTATAGATGCCGATGCTTCACCTCAGGTTTACTGTATCCCTCTGACCTTCTTATTGACGATGAAACACAGAAATTGCATCGGAATTAAATACAAACGGCACAATGCCGACTTAACTACAAGAACACTGACTCTTCTTACTGTCTATGTTTTGAACCATACCATTGACACTAGTTATAGATTCCGATGCTTGACTCCAGGTTTACTGTATCCCTTGGACCTTCTTATTGACGATGAAACACAGAATTTGCATCGGAATTAAATACAAAAGGCAAAATGCCGACTGAAGTACACGAAGACTGACTCTTCTTACTGTCTATGATTTGACCCATTCCTGTGACACTAGTTACAGATTCCGATGTTTCCCTCCAGGTTTACTGTATCCCTTGGACCTTCTTATAGACGATAAAACACAGAAATTGCAACGGAATTAAATACAAAAGGCACAATGCCGACTTAAGTACAAGAAGACTAACTCTTCTTACTGACTATGTTTTGAACCATTCCTGTGACACTAGTTATGGATTCCGATGCTTCACTTCAGGTTTACTGTATCCCTCTGACCTTCTTATTGACGATGAAACACAGAATTTGCATCGGAATTAAATACAGAAGGCACAATGCCGAATTAAGTTCAAGAAGACTGACTCTTCTTACTGTCTATTTTTGAACCAGTCCTTTGACACTAGTTATAGACTCCGATGCTTCACTCCACGTTTACTGTATCCCTTGGTCCTTCTTATTAGCGATGAAACACCGAAATTGCATCGGAATTAAATACAAAAGGCACAGTGCAGAATTAAGTACAAGGAGACTGACTCTTCTTACTGTCTATGCTTTGAACTATTCCTGTGACACTAGTTATGGATTCCGATGCTACACTCCAGGTTTACTGTATCCCTTGGACCTTCTTATTGACGATGAAACACAAAAATTGTATCGGAATTGAATACAAAAGGCACAATGCCGAATTAAGTTCAAGAAGACCGACTCTTCTTACTGTCTATTTTTGAACCAGTCCTGTAACACTAGTTATAGACTCCGATGCTTCACTCCAGGTTTACTGTGTCCCTTGGTCCTTCTTATTGACGATTAAACACAGAAATTGCATCGGAATTAAATAGAAATGGCACAATGCCGACTTAAGTACAAGAAGACTGACTCTTCTTACTGACTATGTTTTGAACCATTCCTGTGACACTAGTTATAAATTCCGATGCTACACTTCAGGTTCACTGTATCCCTTGGACATTCTTATTGAGGATGAAACACAGAAATTGTATCGGAATTAAATACAAAACGCACAGTGCAGAATTAAGTACAAGGAGACTGACTCTTCTTACTGTCTATGTTTTGAACCATTCCTGTGACACTAGTTATAGATTCAGATGCTTCACCTCAGGTTTACTGTATGCCTTGGACCTTCTTATTGACGATAAAACACAGAAATTGCATCGGAATTAAATACAAAAGGCAAAATGCCGACTTAAGTACACGAAGACTGACTCTTCTTACTGTCTATGTTTTGAACCATTCCTGTGACACTAGTTATAGATTCCGATGCTACACTCCAGGTTTACTGTATCCCTTGGACCTCCTTATTGACGAAGAAACACACAAATTGCATCGGAATTAAATAGAAAAGGCACTATGCCGACGTAAGTACAAGAAGACTGACTCTTCTTACTGTCTATGTTTCGAACCATTCCTGTGACACTAGTTATAGTTTCCGATGCTTCACTCCAGGTTTACTGTATCCCTTGGACCTTCTTATTGACGATGAAACACAGAAATTGCATCGAAATTAAATAGAAAAGGCACAATGCCGTCTTAACTACAAGAAGACTGACTCTTCTTACTGACTATGTTTTGAACCATTCCTGTGACACTAGTTATAGATTCCGATGCTTCCCTTCAGGATTACTGTATCCCTCTGACCTTCCTATTGACGATGAAACACAGAAATTGCATCGGAATTAAATAGAAAAGGCACAATGCCAACTTAAGTACAAGAAGACTGACTCTTCTTACTGACTATGTTTTGAACCATTCCTGTGAAACTAGTTATAGATTCCGATGCTTCACCTCAGGTTTACTGTATCCCTTGGACCTTCCTATTGACGATGAAACACAGAAATACCATCGGAATGAAATACAAAAGGCACAATGCCGACTTGAGTACATGAAGACTGACTCTCCTTTCTGACTATGCTTTGATCCATTCCTGTGACACTAGTTATGAATTCCGATGCTTCATTTCAGGTTTAGTGTATCCCTCTGACCTTCTTATTGACGATGAAACACAGAAATTGCATCGGAATTAAATACAAAAGGCACAATGCCGACTTAACTACAAGAACACTGACTCTTCTTACTCTCTATGTTTTGAACCATACCATTGACACTAGTTATAGATTCCGATGCTTGACACCAGGTTTACTGTATCCCTTGGACCTTCTTATTGACGATGAAACACACAAATTGCATCGGAATTAAATAGATAAGGCACTATGCCGACTTACGTACAAGAAGACTGACTCTTCTTACTGACTATGTTTTGAACGATTCCTGTGACACTAGTTACAGATCCCGATGCTTCACTTCAGGTTTACTGTATCCCTTGGACCTTCTTAATGACGATGAAACACAGAAATTGCATCGGAATTAAATACAAATGGCAAAATGCCGACTGAAGTACACGAAGACTGACTCTTCTTACTGTCTATGATTTGAAACATTCCTGTGACACTAGTTACAGATTCCGATGTTTGCCTCCAGGTTTACTGTATCCCTTGGTCCTTCTTATTGACGATTAAACACAGAAATTGCATCGGAATTAAATAGAAATGGCACAATGCCGACTTAAGTACATGAAGACTGACTCTTCTTACCGACTATGCTTTGAACCATTCATGTGACACTAGTTATAAATTCCGATGCTTCACTCCAGGTTTACTGTATCCCTTGGACCTTCTTATTGACGATGAAACACAGAAATTGCATCGAAATTAAATAGAAAAGGCACAATGCCGTCTTAACTACAAGAAGACTGACTCTTCTTACTGACTGTGTTTGGAACCATTCCTGTGACACTAGTTATAGATTCCGATGCTTCCCTTCAGGATTACTGTATCCCTCTGACCTTCCTATTGACGATGAAACACAGAAATTGCATCGGAATTAAATAGAAAAGGCACAATGCCAACTTAAGTACAAGAACACTGACTCTTCTTACTGTCTATGTTTTGAACCATACCATTGACACTAGTTATAGATTCCGATGCTTGACTCCAGGTTTACTGTATCCCTTGGACCTTCTTATTGACGATGAAACACAGAATTTGCATCGGAATTAAATACAAAAGGCAAAATGCCGACTGAAGTACACGAAGACTGACTCTTCTTACTGTCTATGATTTGACCCATTCCTGTGACACTAGTTACAGATTCCGATGTTTCCCTCCAGGTTTACTGTATCCCTTGGACCTTCTTATTGACGATAAAACACAGAAATTGCAACGGAATTAAATACAAAAGGCACAATGCCGACTTAAGTACAAGAAGACTAACTCTTCTTACTGACTATGTTTTGAACCATTCCTGTGACACTAGTTATGGATTCCGATGCTTCACTTCAGGTTTACTGTATCCCTCTGACCTTCTTATTGACGATGAAACACAGAATTTGCATCGGAATTAAATACAGAAGGCACAATGCCGAATTAAGTTCAAGAAGACTGACTCTTCTTACTGTCTATTTTTGAACCAGTCCTTTGACACTAGTTATAGACTCCGATGCTTCACTCCACGTTTACTGTATCCCTTGGTCCTTCTTATTAGCGATGAAACACCGAAATTGCATCGGAATTAAATACAAAAGGCACAGTGCAGAATTAAGTACAAGGAGACTGACTCTTCTTACTGTCTATGATTTGAAACATTCCTGTGACACTAGTTATAGTTTCCGATGCTTCACTCCATGTTTACTGTATCCCTTGGACCTTCTTATTGATGATGAAACACAGAAACTGCATCGGAATTAAATAGATAAGGCACTATGCCGACTTAAGTACAAGAAGACTGACTCTTCTTACTGACTATGTTTTGAACGATTCCTGTGACACTAGTTACAGATCCCGATGCTTCACTTCTGGTTTACTGTATCCCTTGGACCTTCTTATTGACGATGAAACACAGAAATTGCATCGGAATTAAATACAAAAGGCAAAATGCCGACTGAAGTACACGAAGACTGACTCTTCATACTGTCTATGATTTGAACCATTCCTGTTACACTAGTTACAGCTTCCGATGTTTCCCTCCAGGTTTACTGTATCCCTTGGACCTTCTTATTGTCGATGAAACACAGAAATTGCATCGGAATTAAATACAAAATGCACAGTGCAGAATTAAGTACAAGGAGACTGACTCTTCTTACTGTCTATGTTTTGAACAAATCCTGTGACACTAGTTATAGATTCCGATGCTTCACTCCAAGTTTACTGTATCCCTTGGACCTTCTTATTGATGATGAAACACAGAAATTGCATCATAATTAAATACAAAAGGCACAATGCCGACTTAAGTACAAGAAGACTGACTTTCTTACTGTCTATGTTTTGAACCATTCCATTGACACTAGGTGTAGATTCCGATGCTTCACTCCAGGTTTACTGTATCCCTTGGAACTTGTTATTGACGATGAAACACAGAAATTGCATCGGAATTAAATAGAAAAGGTACAATGCCGACTTAAGTACAAGAAGACTGAATCTTCTTACTGACTATGTTTTGAACCATTCCTGTGACACTAGTTATAGATTCCGATGCTTCACCTCAGGTTTACTGTATCCCTTGGACCTTCTTATTGACGATGAAACACAGAAATTGCATCGGAATTAAATACAAAAGGCAAAATGCCGACTTAAGTACACGAAGACTGACTCTTCTTACTGTCTATGCTTTGAACTATTCCTGTGACACTAGTTATGGATTCCGATGCTACACTCCAGGTTTACTGTATCCCTTGGACCTTCTTATTGACGATGAAACACAAAAATTGTATCGGAATTGAATACAAAAGGCACAATGCCGAATTAAGTTCAAGAAGACCGACTCTTCTTACTGTCTATTTTTGAACCAGTCCTGTAACACTAGTTATAGACTCCGATGCTTCACTCCAGGTTTACTGTATCCCTTGGTCCTTCTTATTGACGATTAAACACAGAAATTGCATCGGAATTAAATAGAAATGGCACAATGCCGACTTAAGTTCAAGAAGACCGACTCTTCTTACTGTCTATTTTTGAACCATTCCTGTGACACTAGTTATAAATTCCGATGCTACACTTCAGGTTCACTGTATCCCTTGGACATTCTTATTGAGGATGAAACACAGAAATTGTATCGGAATTAAATACAAAACGCACAGTGCAGAATTAAGTACAAGGAGACTGACTCTTCTTACTGTCTATGTTTTGAACCATTCCTGTGACACTAGTTATAGATTCAGATGCTTCACCTCAGGTTTACTGTATGCCTTGGACCTTCTTATTGACGATAAACACAGAAATTGCATCGGAATTAAATACAAAAGGCAAAATGCCGACTTAAGTACACGAAGACTGACTCTTCTTACTGTCTATGTTTTGAACCATTCCTGTGACACTAGTTATAGATTCCGATGCTACACTCCAGGTTTACTGTATCCCTTGGACCTCCTTATTGACGAAGAAACACACAAATTGCATCGGAATTAAATAGAAAAGGCACTATGCCGACGTAAGTACAAGAAGACTGACTCTTCTTACTGTCTATGTTTCGAACCATTCCTGTGACACTAGTTATAGTTTCCGATGCTTCACTCCAGGTTTACTGTATCCCTTGGACCTTCTTATTGACGATGAAACACAGAAATTGCATCGAAATTAAATAGAAAAGGCACAATGCCGTCTTAACTACAAGAAGACTGACTCTTCTTACTGACTATGTTTTGAACCATTCCTGTGACACTAGTTATAGATTCCGATGCTTCCCTTCAGGATTACTGTATCCCTCTGACCTTCCTATTGACGATGAAACACAGAAATTGCATCGGAATTAAATAGAAAAGGCACAATGCCAACTTAAGTACAAGAAGACTGACTCTTCTTACTGACTATGTTTTGAACCATTCCTGTGAAACTAGTTATAGATTCCGATGCTTCACCTCAGGTTTACTGTATCCCTTGGACCTTCCTATTGACGATGAGACACAGAAATACCATCGGAATGAAATACAAAAGGCACAATGCCGACTTGAGTACATGAAGACTGACTCTCCTTTCTGACTATGCTTTGATCCATTCCTGTGACACTAGTTATGAATTCCGATGCTTCATTTCAGGTTTAGTGTATCCCTCTGACCTTCTTATTGACGATGAAACACAGAAATTGCATCGGAATTAAATACAAAAGGCACAATGCCGACTTAACTACAAGAACACTGACCCTACTTACTGTCTATGTTTTGAACCATACCATTGACACTAGTTACAGATCCCGATGCTTCACTTCAGGTTTACTGTATCCCTTGGACCTTCTTAATGACGATGAAACACAGAAATTGCATCGGAATTAAATACAAATGGCAAAATACCGACTGAAGTACACGAAGACTGACTCTTCTTACTGTCTATGATTTGAAACATTCCTGTGACACTAGTTACAGATTCCGATGTTTGCCTCCAGGTTTACTGTATCCCTTGGTCCTTCTTATTGACGATTAAACACAGAAATTGCATCGGAATTAAATAGAAATGGCACAATGCCGACTTAAGTACATGAAGACTGACTCTTCTTACCGACTATGCTTTGAACCATTCATGTGACACTAGTTATAAATTCCGATGCTTCACTCCAGGTTTACTGTATCCCTTGGACCTTCTTATTGACGATGAAACACAGAAATTGCATCGAAATTAAATAGAAAAGGCACAATGCCGTCTTAACTACAAGAAGACTGACTCTTCTTACTGACTGTTTTTGGAACCATTCCTGTGACACTAGTTATAGATTCCGATGCTTCCCTTCAGGATTACTGTATCCCTCTGACCTTCCTATTGACGATGAAACACAGAAATTGCATCGGAATTAAATAGAAAAGGCACAATGCCAACTTAAGTACAAGAAGACTGACTCTTCTTACTGACTATGTTTTGAACCATTCCTGTGAAACTAGTTATAGATTCCGATGCTTGACTCCAGGTTTACTGTATCCCTTGGAACTTCTTATTGACGATGAAACACACAAATTGCATCGGAATTAAATAGATAATGCACTATGCCGACTTACGTACAAGAAGACTGACTCTTCTTACTGACTATGTTTTGAACGATTCCTGTGACACTAGTTACAGATCCCGATCCTTCACTTCAGGTTTACTGTATCCCTTGGACCTTCTTATTGACGATGAAACACAGAAATTGCATCGGAATTAAATACAAAAGGCAAAATGCCGACTGAAGTACACGAAGACTGACTCTTCTTACTGTCTATGATTTGAACCATTCCTGTGACACTAGTAACAGATTCCGATGTTTGCCTCCAGGTCTACTGTATCCCTTGGACCTTTCTATTGACGATGATACACAGAAATTACATCGGAATTAAATACAAAATGCACAATGCCGACTTAAGTACAAGAAGACTAACTCTTCTTACTGACTATGCTTTGAACCATTCCTGTGACACTAGTTATGGATTCCGATGCTTCACTTCAGGTTTACTGTATCCCTCTGACCTTCTTATTGACGATGAAACACAGAAATTGCATCGGAATTAAATACAGAGGGCACAATGCCGAATTAAGTTCAAGAAAACTGCCTCTTCTTACTGTCTATTTTTGAACCAGTCCTTTGACACTAGTTATAGACTCCGATGCTTCACTCCAGGTTTACTGTATCCCTTGGTCCTTCTTATTGACGATGAAACACAGAAATTGCATCGGAATTAAATACAAAAGGCACAGTGCAGAATTAAGTACAAGGAGACTGACTCTTCTTACTGTCTATGTTTTGAACCATTCCTGTGACACCAGTTATAGATTCCGATGCTTCACTCCAGGTTTACTGTATCCCTTGGACATTCTTATTGATGATGAAACACAGAAATTGCATCGGAATTAAATACAAAAGGCACAATGACGACTTAAGGACAAGAAGACCGAATCTTCATACTGACTATGTTTTGAACCATTCCTGTGACACTAGCTATAGATTCCGATGCTTCACTTCAGGTTTACTGTACCCCTCTGACCTTCTTATTGACGATGAAACACAGAAACTGCATCGGAATTAAATACAAAAGGCACAATGCCGACTTAAGTACAAGAAGACTGACTCTTCTTACTGTCTATGATTTGAACCATTCCATTGACACTAGTTATAGATTCCGATGCTTCACTCCAGGTTTACTGTATCCCTTGGAACTTGTTATTGACGATGAAACACAGAAATTGCATCGGAATTAAATAGAAAAGGTACAATGCCGACTTAAGTACAAGAAGACTGAATCTTCTTACTGACTATGTTTTGAACCATTCCTGTGACACTAGTTATACATTCCGATGCTTCACCTCAGGTTTACTGTATGCCTTGGACCTTCTTATTGACGATAAAACACAGAAATTGCATCGGAATTAAATACAAAAGGCAAAATGCCGACTTAAGTACACGAAGACTGACTCTTCTTACTGTCTATGCTTTGAACCATTCCTGTGACACTAGTTATAGATTCCGATGCTACACTCCAGGTTTACTGTATCCCTTGGACCTTCTTATTGACGATGAAACACACAAATTGCATCGGAATTAAATAGAAAAGGCACTATGCCGACGTAAGTACAAGAAGACTGACTCTTCTTACTGTCTATGTTTCGAACCATTCCTGTGACACTAGTTATAGTTTCCGATGCTTCACTCCAGGTTTACTGTATCCCTTGGACCTTCTTATTGACGATGAAACACAGAAATTTTATCGAAATTAAATAGAAAAGGCACAATGCCGTCTTAACTGCAAGAAGACTGACTCTTCTTACTGTCTATGATTTGAACCATTCCTGTGACACTAGTTACAGATTCCGATGTTTCCATCCAGGTTTACTGTATCCCTTAGACCTTCCTATTGACGATGAAACACAGAAATTGCATCGGAATTAAATACAACAGGCACAATGCCGACTTAAGTACAAGAAGACTAACTCTTCTTACTGACTATGATTTGAACCATTCCTGTGTTACTGGTTATGGATTCCGATGCTTCACTTCAGGTTTACTGTATCCCTCTGACCTTCTTATTGACGATGAAACACAGAAATTGCATCGGAATTAAATACAGAAGGCACAATGCCGAATTAAGTTCAAGAAGACTGACTGTTCTTACTGTCTATTTTTGAACCAGTCCTTTGCCACTAGTTATAGACTCCGATGCTTCACTCCAGGTTTACTGTATCCCCTGGTCCTTCTTATTGACGATGAAACACAGAAATTGCATCGGAATTAAATACAAAAGGCACAGTGCAGAATTAAGTACAAGGAGACTGATTCTTCTTACTGTCTATGTTTTGAACCATTCCTGTGACACTAGTTATAGATTCCGATGCTTCACTCCAGGTTTACTGTATCCCTTGGACCTTCTTATTGATGATGAAACACAGAAATTGCATCGGAATTAAATACAAAAGGCACAATGACGACTTAAGGTCAAGAAGACTGACTCTTTTTACTGACTATGTTTTGAACCATTCCTGTGACACTAGCTATAGATTCCGATGCTTCACTTCAGGTTTACTGTACCCCTCAGACCTTCTTATTGACGATGAAACACAGAAACTGCATCGGAATTAAATACAAAAGGCACAATGCCGACTTAAGTACAAGAAGACTGGCTCTTGTTACTGTCTGTGTTTTGAACCATTCCATTGACACTAGTTATAGATTCCGATGCTTCACTCCAGGTTTACTGTATCCCTTGGACCTTCTTATTGACGATAAAACACAGAAATTGCATCGGAATTAAATAAAAAAGGCAAAATGCCGACTTAAGTACACGAAGACTGACTCTTCTTATTGTCTATGCTTTGAACCATTCCTGTGACACTAGTTGTAGATTCCGATGCTACACTCCAGGTTTACTGTATCCCTTGGACGTTCTTATTGACGTTGAAACATACAAATTGCATCGGAATTAAATAGAAAAGGCACTATGGCGACGTAAGTACAAGAAGACTGACTCTTCTTACTGTCTATGCTTTGAACCATTCCTGTGACAGTAGTTATAGTTTCCGATGCTTCACTCCAGGTTTACTGTATCCCTTCGACCTTCTTATTGACGATGAAACACAGAAATTGCATCGGAATTAAATAGAAAAGGCACAATGCCGTCTTAACTACAAGAAGACTGACTCTTCTTACTGACTATGTTTTGAATCATTCCTGTGACACTAGTTATAGATTCCGATGCTTCCCTTCAGGATTACTGTATCCCTCTGACCTTCTTATTGACGATGAAACACTGAAATTGCATCGGAATTAAATAGAAAAGGCACAATGCCAACTTAAGTACAAGAAGACTGACTCTTCTTACTGACTATGATTTGAACCATTCCTGTGAAACTAGTTATAGATTCCGATGCTTTACCTCAGATTTACTGTATCCCTTGGACGTTCCTATTGACGATGAAACACAGAAATTGCATCGGAATTTAATACAAAAGGCACAATGCCGAATTAAGTACAAGAAGACTGACTCTTCTTACTGTCTATGTTTTGAACCATTTCTGTGACACTAGTTATAGATTCCGATGCTTCACTCCTGGTTTACTGCATCCCTTGGACCTTCTTATTGACGATTAAACACAGAAATTGCATCGGAATTAAATACAAAAGGCACAATGCCGACTTAAGGACAACAAGATTGACTCTTCTTACTGACTATGTTTTGAACCATTCCTGTGACACTAGCTATAGATTCCGATGCTTCACTTCAGGTTTACTGTATCCCTCTGACCTTCTTAATGACGATGAAACACAGACATTGCATCGTAATTAAATCCAAAAGGCACAATGCCGACTTAAGTACAAGAAGACTGACTCTTCTTACCGTCCATGATTTGAACCATGCCATTGACACTAGTTATAGATTCCGATGCTTCACTCCAGGTTTGCTGTATCCCTTGGACCTTCTTATTGACGATGAAACACACAAATTGCATCGGAATTAAATAGAAAAGGCACTATGCCGACTTAAGTACAAGAAGACTGACTCTTCTTACTGACTATGCTTTGAACGATTCCTGTGACACTAGTTATAGATCCCGATGCTTCACTTCAGGTTTACTGTATCCCTTGGACCTTCGTATTGACTATGAAACACAAAAATTGCATCGGAATTAAATACAAAAGGCAAAATGCCGACTGAAGTGCACGAAGACTGACTCTTCTTACAGTCTATGGTTTGAACCATTCCTGTGACACTAGTTACAGATTCCGATGCTTCACTCCTGGTTTACTGTGTCCCTTGGGCGTTCTTATTGACGATGAAACACAGAAATTGCATCGGAATTAAATACAAAAGGCACAATGCCGACTTAAGTACAAGAAGACTGACTCTTCTTACTGACTATGTTTTGAACCATTCCTGTGACACTAGTTATGGATGCCGATGCTTCACTTCAGGTTTACTGTAACCCTCTGACCTTCTTATTGACGATGAAACACAGAAATTGCATCGGAATTGAATACAAAAGGCACAATGCCGAATTAAGTTCTAGAAGACTGACTCTTCTTACTGTCTATCTTAGAACCAGTCCTGTGACACTAGTTATGGACTCCGATGCTTCACTCCAGGTTTACTGTATCCCTTGGTCCTTCTTATTGACGATTAAACACAGAAATTGCATCGGAATTAAATAGAAAAGGCACAATGCCGACTTAAGTACAAGAAGACTGACTCTTCTTACTGACTATGTTTTGAACCATTCCTGTGACACTAGTTATAAATTCCGATGCTACACTTCAGGTTTACTGTATCCCTTGGACATCCTTATTGACGATGAAACACAGAAATTGCATCGATATTAAATACAAAATTCACAGTGCAGAATTAAGAACAAGGAGACTGACTCTTCTTACTGTCTATGTTTTGAAATATTCCATTGACACTAGTTATAGATTCCGATGCTTCACTCCAGGTTTACTGTATCCCTTGGACCTTGTTATTGACGATGAAACACAGAAATTGCATCGGAATTAAATAGAAAAGGCACTATGCCGACTTAAGTACAAGAAGACTGACTCTTCTTACTGACTATGTTTTGAACCATTCCTGTGACGCTACTTATAGATTCCGATGCTTCACCTCAGGTTTACTGTATGCCTTGAACCTTCTTATTGACGATGAAACACAGAAATTGCATCGGAAATTAATACAAAAGGCACAATGCCGACTTAAGTACAAGAAGACTGACTCTCCTTTCTGACTATGTTTTGAACCATTCCTGTGACACTAGTTATGAATTCTGATGCTTCACTTCAGGTTTAGTGTATCCCTCTGACCTTCTTATTGACGATGAAACACATAAATTGCATCGGAAATTAATACAAAAGGCACAATGCCGACTTAAGTACAAGAAGACTGACTCACCTTTCTGACTATGTTTTGAACCATTCCTGTGACACTAGTTATGAATTCTGATGCTTCACTTCAGGTTTAGTGTATCCCTCTGACCTTCTTATTGACGATGAAACACAGAAATTGCATCGGAATTAAATACAAAAGGCACAATGCTGACTTAAGTACAAGAACACTGACTCTTCTTACTGTCTATGTTTTGAACCATACCATTGACACTAGTTATAGATTCCGATGCTTCACTCCAGGTTTACTGTATCCCTTGGACCTTCTTATTGACGATGAAACACAGAAATTGCATCGGAATTAAATAGATAAGGCACTATGCCGACTTAAGTACAAGAAGACTGACTCTTCTTACTGACTATGTTTTGAACGATTCCTGTGACACTAGTTACAGATCCCGATGCTTCACTTCAGGTTTACTGTATCCCTCTGACCTTCTTATTGACGATGAAACACAGAAATTGCATCGGAATTAAATACAGAAGGCACAATGCCGAATTAAGTTCAAGAAGACTGACCCTTCTTACTGTCTACTTTTGAACCAGTCCTTTGACACTAGTTATAGACTCCGAAGCTTCACTCCACGTTTACTGTATCCCTTGGTCTTTCTTATTGACGATGAAACACAGAAATTACATCGGAATTAAATACAAAAGGCACAGTGCAGAATTAAGTACAAGGAGACTGACTCTTCTTACTGTCTATGGTTTGAACCATTCCTGTGACACTAGTTATAGTTTCCGATGCTTCACTCCAAGTTTACTGTATCCCTTGGACCTTCTTGTTGATGATGAAACACAGAAACTGCATCGGAATTAAGTACAAAAGGCACAATGACGACTTAAGGACAAGAAGACTGACTCTTCTTACTGACTATGTTTTGAACCATTCCTGTGACACTAGCTATAGATTCCGATGCTTCACTTCAGGTTTACTGTACCCCTCTGACCTTCTTATTGACGATGAAACACAGAAACTGCATCGGAATTCAATACAAAAGGCACAATGCCGACTTAAGTACAAAAAGACTGGCTCTTCTTACTGTCTATGTTTTGAACCATTCCATTGACACTAGGTGTAGATTCCGATGCTTCACTCCAGGTTTACTGTATCCCTTGGACCTTCTTATTGACGATGAAACACAGAAATTGCATCGGAATTAAATACAAAAGGCACAATGCTGACTTAAGTACAAGATGACTGACTCTTCTTACTGTCTATGTATTGAACCATACCATTGACACTAGTTATAGATTCCGATGCTTGACTCCAGGTTTACTGTATCCCTTGGACCTTCTTATTGACGATGAAACACAGAAATTGCATCGGAATTAAATAGATAAGGCACTATGCCGACTTAAGTACAAGAAGACTGACTCTTCTTACTGACTATGTTTTGAACGATTCCTGTGACACTAGTTACAGATTCCGATGCTTCACTTCAGGTTAACTGTATCCCTTGGACCTTCTTATTGACGATGAAACACAGAAATTGCATCGGAATTAAATACAAAAGGCAAAATGCCGACATAAGTACACGAAGACTGACTCTTCTTACTGTCTATGTTTTGAACTATACCTGTGACACTAGTTATAGATTCCGATGCTCCACTCCAGGTTTTTCTGTATCCCTTGGACCTTCTTATTGACGATGAAACACAGAAATTGCATCGGAATTGAATACAAAAGGCACAATGCCGAATTAAGTTCAAGAAGACTGACTCTTCTTACTGTCTATTTTTGAACCAGTCCTGTAACACTAGTTATAGACTCCGATGCTTCACTCCGGGTTTACTGTATCCCTTGGTCCTTCTTATTGACGAATAAACACAGAAATTGCATCGGAATTAAATAGAAATGGCACAATGCCGACTTAAGTACAAGAAGACTGACTCTTCTTACTGACTATGTTTTGAACCATTAATGTGACACTAGTTATAAATTCCGATGCTACACTTCAGGTTTTCTGTATCCCTTGGACATTCTTATTGAGGATGAAACACAGAAATTGTATCGGAATTAAATACAAAAGGCACAGTGCAGAATTAAGTACCAGGAGACTGACTCCTCTTACTGTCTATGTTTTGAACCATTCCTGTGACACTAGTTATAGATTCAGATGCTTCACCTCAGGTTTACTGTATGCCTTGGACCTTCTTATTGACGATAAAACACAGAAATTGCATCGGAATTAAATAGAAAAGGCAAAATGCCGACTTAAGTACACGAAGACTGACTCTTCTTACTGTCTATGCTTTGAACCATTCCTGTGACACTAGTTATAGATTCCGATGCTAAACTCCAGGTTTACTGTATATCTTGGACCTCCTTATTGACGATGAAACACACAAATTGCATCGGAATTAAATAGAAAAGGCACTATGCCGACGTAAGGACAAGAAGACTGACTCTTCTTACTGTCTATGTTTCGAACCATTCCTGTGACACTAGTTATAGTTTCCGATGCTTCACTCCAGGTTTACTGTATCCCTTGGACGTTCTTATTGACGATGAAACACAGAAATTGCATCGAAATTAAATAGAAAAGTCACAATGCCGTCTCAACTACAAGAAGACTGACTCTTCTTACTGACTATGTTTTGAACCATTCCTGTGACACTAGTTATAGATTCCGATGCTTCCCTTCAGGATTACTGTATCCCTCTGACCTTCTTATTGACGATGAAACACAGAAATTGCATCGGAATTAAATAGAAAAGGCACAATGCCAACTTAAGTACAAGAAGACTGACTCTTCTTACTGACTATGTTTTGAACCATTCCTGTGAAACTACTTATAGATTCCGATGCTTCACCTCAGGTTTACTGTATCCCTTGGACCTTCCTATTGACGATGAAACACAGAAATTCCATCGGAATGAAATACAAAAGGCACAATGCCGACTTAAGTACTAGAAGACCGACTCTCCTTTCTGACTATGCTTTGAACCATTCCTGTGACACTAGTTATGAATTCCGATGCTTCATTTCAGGTTTAGTGTATCCCTCTGACCTTCTTATTGACGATGAAACACAGAAATTGCACCGGAATTAAATACAAAAGGCACAATGCCGACTCAAGTACAAGAACACTGACTCTTCTTACTGTCTATGTTTTGAACCATACCATTGACACTAGTTATAGATTCCGATGCTTGACTCCAGGTTTACTGTATCCCTAGGACCTTCTTATTGACGATGAAACACACAAATTGCATCGGAATTAAATAGATAAGGCACTATGCCGACTTAAGTACAAGAAGACTGACTCTTCTTACTGTCTATGATTTGAACCATACCTGTGACACTAGTTGTGGATTCCGATGCTTCACTTCAGGTTTACTGTATCCCTCTGACCTTCTTATTGACGATGAAACACAGAAATTGCATCGGAATTAAATACAGGGGGCACAATGCCGAATTAAGTTCAAGAAGACTGCCTCTTCTTACTGTCTATTTTTGAACGAGTCCTTTGACACTAGTTATAGACTCCGATGCTTCACTCCAGGTTTACTGTATCCCTTGGCCCTTCTTATTGACGATGAAACACAGAAATTGCATCGGAATTAAATACAAAAAGCACAGTGCATAATTAAGTACAAGGAGACTGACTCTTCTTACTGTCTATGTTTTGAACCATTCCTGTGACACTAGTTATACATTCCGATGCTTCACTCCAGGTTAACTGTATCCCTTGGAGCTTCTTATTGTTGATGAAACACAGAAATTGCATCGGAATTAAATACAAAAGGCACAATGACGACTTAAGGACAAGAAGACTGAATCTTCTTACTGACTATGTTTTGAACCATTCCTGTGACACTAGCTTTAGATTCCGATGCTTCACTTCAGGTTTACTGTACCCCTCGGACCTTCTTATTGACGATGAAACACAGAAACTGCATCGGAATTAAATACAAAAGGCACAATGCCGACTTAAGTACAAGAAGACTGACTCTTCTTACTGTCTATGTTTTGAACCATTCCATTGACACTAGTTATAGATTCCGATGCTTCACTCCAGGTTTACTGTATCCCTTGGAACTTGTTATTGACGATGAAACACAGAAATTGCATCGGAATTAAATAGAAAAGGTACAACGCCGACTTAAGTACAAGAAGACTGAATCTTCTTACTGACTATGTTTTGTTATTGACGATGAAACACAGAAATTGCATCGGAATTAAATAGAAAAGGTACAATGCCGACTTAAGTACAAGAAGACTGAATCTTCTTACTGACTATGTTTTGAACCATTCCTGTGACCCTAGTTATAGATTCCGATGCTTCACCCCAGGTTTACTGTATGCCTTGGAGCTTCTTATTGACGATGAAACACACAAATTGCATCGGAATTAAATAGAAAAGGCACTATGCCGACGAAAGTACAAGAAGACTGACTCTTCTTACTGTCTATGTTTCGAACCATTCCTGTGACACTAGTTATAGTTTCCGATGCTTCACTCCAGGTTTATTGTATCCCTTGGACCTTCTTATTGACGATGAAACACAGAAATTGCATCGAAATTAAATAGAAAAGGCACAATGCCGTCTTAACTGCAAGAAGACTGACTCTTCTTACTGACTATGTTTTGAACCATTCCTGTGACACTAGTTATAGATTCCGATGCTTCCCTTCAGGATTACTGTATCCGTCTGACCTTCTTATTGACGATGAAACACAGAAATTGCATCGGAATTAAATAGAAAAGGCACAATGCCAACTTAAGTACAAGCAGACTGACTCTTCTTACTGACTATGTTTTGAACCATTCCTGTGAAACTAGTTATAGATTCCGATGCTTCATCTCAGGTTTACTGTATCCCTTGGACCTTCTTATTGACGATGAAACACAGAAATTCCATCGGAATTAAATACAAAAGGCACAATGCCGACTTAAGTACAAGAAGACTGACTCTCCTTTCTGACTATGCTTTGAACCATTCCTGTGACACTAGTTATGAATTCCGATGCTTCATTTCAGGTTTAGTGTATCCCTCTGACCTTCTTATTGACGATGAAACACAGAAATTGCATCGGAATTAAATACAAAAGGCACAATGCCGACTTAAGTACGAGAACACTGACTCTTCTTACTGTCTATGATTTGAACCATACCATTGTCACTAGTTATAGATTCCGATGCTTGACTCCAGGTTTACTGTATCCCTTGGACCTTCTTATTGACGATGAAACACACAAATTGCATCGGAATTAAATAGATAAGGCACTATGCCGACTTAAGTACAAGAAGACTGACTATTCTTACTGACTATGTTTTGAACGATTCCTGTGACACCAGTTACAGATCCCGATGCTTCACTTCAGGTTTACTGTATCCCTTGGACCTTCTTATTGACGATGAAACACAGAAATTGCATCGGAATTAAATACAAAAGGCAAAATGCCGACTGAAGTACACGAAGACTGACTCTTCTTACTGTCTATGATTTGAACCATTCCTGTGACACTAGTTACAGATTCCGATGTTTCCATCCAGGTTTACTGTATCCCTTGGACCTTCCTATTGACGATGAAACACAGAAATTGCATCGGATTTAGATACAAAAGGCACAATGCCGACTTAAGTACAAGAAGACTAACTTTTCTTACTGACTATGTTTTGAACCATTCCTGTGACACTAGTTATGGATTCCGATTCTTCACTTCAGGTTTACTGTATCCCTCTTACCTTCTTATTGACGATGAAACACAGAAATTGCATCGGAATTAAATACAGAAGGCACAATGCCGAATTAAGTTCAAGAAGACTGACTCTTCTTACTGTCTATTTTTGAACCAGTCCTTTGACACTAGTTATAGACTCCGATGCTTCACTCCCGGTTTACTGTATCCCCTGGTCCTTCTTACTGACG